>NC_089593.1:57432971-57572971 GCF_019320115.1 Miscanthus floridulus
CGTCGCGCGCCCGCTGCTGCGCGCTGCCGGCTGCCCCGCGCGCCCCACCTTCACCGGCGCACCCCCGCCGCCCCGCGCCTCCACCCCGCCACCACCGCCCCACCGCTGCGCGCCCGTGCTTCGCGCCCGCCCCACCCCAAGCCCGGCAGCCCCCGCCCCCATCGCCGCGCGTGCACCCTGGTTGCCCCCGCTCCTCCACCATCGCTGCCTCGCTCCCGCCCCGCACGCCCCACCACCCCGCCTCTCTCGGCCGCCCCCGCCTCTCTCCCCCCACGTGCCCCTCCACCCCCACCCCCCCGCCTAGTGGCGGCCGAGGTCGCGCCCCTGCCTCCGTTCCCCGTCTCCGTCGAGCAAGGGGAGGTCGACCGCCCCGGCCGGCCCTCCGGCGGCTCCCCCTCGCCGGCCTTCCCGCCCCGACCCAGCCCCCAGGCCACCCCCGTCGCGGGCTACTTTTGGAGGGGAGGCAGTGAAGTTGGAGGAAGAAGAGAAGGAGAAGAGGAGAAGGAGGAAGGGGAAGAAAAGGAGAAGAAGAGGAGAAGGAAGGGGAAGAGAAGGAGAAGAATGGGAAAAGGAGAGAAGAAAGGGAAGAGGGGGAGAGGAGTACTCCAACGCCGCTCGACCTCGCCGGAGAAGAAAGTGACCCCCACACCGCAACGCCCGACTCCACCACAACCCTAGGTAAAACCCTCGTTGTTGGCCTTTGTACCGTATGTGGTTGTGTGGGCCTTCGTGCCGTAAGTTGACATGAGGGCCTTCGTGCCGTTGTGGTTGTCGGCCTTTGTGCCGTTGTGAATGTCGGCCATCGTGTCATTTTTTTGCAGGTTTGGAAACCTCCCCGTGCAGGGGAGGTGCTGCCAAAATTTTGAACAAAAAATAACCTATTGTCTTTTTATGCAGGAGAAGAGTACGTCAGAGGGGACCCGGAGGACCCCGATCATCTTCGTCGACATCGCGGTTCTGCCTGCTCTGCGTCGCCTCGCCACTGCGTCGATTCGCCACTGCCCCACTAGCCTTACTTCACCGACACCCTAGGTATAAATAACCTCTTTTTGCTCATGTCTGTCGTAGCCCGCGCGTAACCCAGTTAGGCGTCTCCTGTCCGAAAGAGATACGGTCATAGGTATGCGGATCTTTGCGTATCTACGACCGTATCTATTTCAGATTGTCCACATTTTTTGGACAGCCCGTGGATGCGTAGATGGGTTAGTTTCCATAGTCCACTTTGGTCTGAGAAGGAGTTTCGGCAACACCTCCCTGTTGTTCTCCGGATACACACTCTCCCTTGCAGGACGTGTATCGGGAGAACAGTGGGGAGGTGCTGCCGAAATTCTATCTTAGAGAGGAGCGGAGCATGGAAACTGACCTCATCTACGCATCCGCGGGTGGGATTAGGACCTATCCTCACCTATTAGACAGTAGGAACACCGCATAGATGCAATTGATGGTCACAATACTCTATGCTGTAAATGTTAAAGGATGGAGGACCGTCAGTGGATGTACACGGGCTGGAGAAGCGGGAGTGACTACGACCTTTAATGGGTGAAGGGGACAAATGGTTTCTTGAAACATGCATTTGGCCCAGGAGCAGGAGGACATTCTCTAATTTGGTGTCCCTGCAGCAAATGTGACAACAGGAGAAAAGTAGACGAGAAGACCATGGGTAGACATCTTGTGTTCAATGGTTATACGCCTGGCTACTAGCAGTGGATCTACCATGGTGAAGCAGATCGTATAAGAGCGGAGGTGGTGAGACCACGCCTCGAGGATTTTGATGATGATGCCGGGGTAGCGGACATGCTAGATGACGCCCACCAAGCTCACTTCGCTGAACGACGTGAGAAGGAGGAGATGGAGGAATCCGCAAAGGACTTCTACAAAATGTTGGACTCGGCACAGAAACCCCTTCACGAGCGTACAATGATTTCTCAGCTAGATGCGATTGGACGCGTAATGGGGTTGAAGGCCGAGTTAAACCTGAGTCGAGAAGGCTTCGATAAGATGTTGGCCGTGTTTGGCACCATGCTACCGGAGAAGCACACTTTGCCGACGAACTTGTACGAGGCAGAGAAACTCCTTCGTATGCTTAAGATGCCGTATGACAAGATACATGTTTGTCCGAAGGGGTGCGTCCTATTTAGGAAAGAACACAAGGATGCAAATTACTATCCAAAGTGTAAATCCTAATGGTCCCTGGAGGTAGACTCTGGTGATGGTCAGAAGAAGCAGCTTCCGATCCCCGCAAGAGTGCTACATCACCTTCCTTTCCTACCGAGGATCCAATGGCTATTCATGACTGAGGAATCCGCGAAACAGATGACATGGCACAAAGATGGCAAATGGTACAATCCTGGGAAGATGGTACATCCGTCTGATGCTAAAGCATGGACGTATTTCAATGACAAACATTGTGACAAAGCAGCTGAGGCCCGTAATGTACGTGTCGCGCTGGCAACAGATGGGTTCAATCCTTATGGAATGATGGCTGCCCCATACACATGCTGGCCCGTTTTTGTTATCCCCCTTAATCTCCCTCCTGGCATCTCCTTTCAATGGCATAACGTATTCTTGTTGTTGATAATTCCTGGACACCCGGGGAGTAATATGGGTGTGTTCATGGAGCCTGTGATTGATGAATTGATCCACGCTTGGGAGAAGGGGGTATGGACATACGATCGAGCTACAAAGACAAGCTTCAAAATGCATGTTTGGTACCACTACTCCCTGCATGACTTCCTGGTGTATGGGTTATTCGCCGCCTGGTGTGTTCACGGGAAGTTCCCATGCCCAGTATGCAAGGAAGCCGTGAGGTTCATTTGGTTGAAGAAGGGTGGCAAGTATTCGTCATTTGGCCAGCATCATCACTTCCTCCCTCTAAACCATGAATTTAGAGAACACATCAAGAGCTTTACGAAAGGTGTCAAAGTGACAGACCCTAAACCGCACTTGAGGATTGGTGCCGAGGTTCGTGTTCAGATAGATGCTCTCGTGCCCAATGAAGAAGGTGGTTTTGTGGGATATGGTGAGGAACATATGTGGACTCATAAATCCGGCTTGACGAGGCTCCCCTATTTCGATGACCTTCTTCTGCCACATAACATTGATATAATGCACACTGAAAAGAATATTGCCGAGGCACTTTGGGGAACTCTCATGGACACTGACAAGTCTAAGGACAATGTTAAGGCTAGAGTGGACCTAGCGACATTGTGCAATAGACCGAATCAAGCGATGCAGCCTCCTAGTGGTCGAAACAAGAACTAGAAAAGGCCTAAGGTTAATTTCGTCTTGCAAATCGATCAAAGGAGGGAGGTACTAAAATGGATGCAGATGTTAATGTTTCTAGATGGATATGCAGCGAATCTTAGCAGGGGAGTGAACTTAGGCTCTCTGTGAGTCAACAGGATGAAGAGTCATGACTACCACATATGGATTGAGCGGCTTCTTCTGGCGATGGTCCGAGGCTATGTCCCTGAGCATGTCTGGCAAGTGCTGGCAGAGTTGAGCTTTTTCTTCCGCCAGCTTTGTGCTAAGGAGATATCTCAAACCGTCACTTAGGACTTGGAAAAAGCGGCACCTGTGTTGCTCTGTAAGCTAGAGAAGATCTTTCCACCCGGCTTCTTCTTGCCGATACAACATATGATTGTGCACCTCCCATCCGAGGCACGTTTGGGGGCCCGTGTAGGCCCATTGGTGCTATCCAATCGAGAGATGTCTAAAGGCTCTTCGCAAAAAATGTACAAATAAAGCTAGAATTGAGGCTTCCATTGTAGAGGCATGCCTTCGGGAGGAGGTGGCAAACTTCACAATGCTATACTACAAGCCGAACCTTCCTAGCAATCATAATCCACCCCCTCATTACAATACTGGCGAAAATAAATCGACCCTGAGCCTTTTCCAAGGCCAACTCGGTAGCACAAGTGGATCAACCCCAAAGCTATTAGGAAATGAAGAGTGGCGCAGTATCATGCTATATGTGTTAAATAACCTTACCGAGGTGCAGCCATTCATCAAGTAAGTTCTCAATGAACTTATTTCAATATGCCGTCAATATTTTGCATCCAACCCCATTGATTCTCGTTCGGACAGGGAATTTGTTCATGAATTCTGGCATCAATCAAGGGATCCTACCTCGCATGAACAAGACACCCTTGTTTCGCGGGGTGCGGGAGCGGGGAGGCCTGATTTCATTTCTTGGTTCAAACAAAAGGTAATGTCCAATTTAGCTTGTACATTCGATCGTCCAAGGTGATCGTACGTTTGATTAATATAACGATCTATCATGATTCACCTTGCAGGCCCAGACCGATTCGTCCATGAGCGACGAGTTGAAACAGGTTGCAAACGGCTGTGATGTTAGGGTGAAGTCATTTATCGGCTATGACGTGAATGGATATCGCTTCCACACAACAAGTTACGAGCAGATTCGGCCCAAACAAAAAACCACAAATAGCGGAGTTTGTACGCCCGGCACTGATGGCCTCGACTATCATGGTAGAGTTGAGGAAATCTATGAACTCTCATTTCATGGAGACGAACCTCTTAAACCTGTCATGTTCAAATGCCACTAGTTTAATCCTCGATCAACGAGATGAACCCCTCATCTTGGGCTAGTGGAGATTCGAGAAGATTCCATCTATCTTGGAAAAGATGTCTACATTGTGGCTCAACAGGCCATGCAGGTGTATTATACTCGATACGCCAACCAAGACAAAGAGGATCTTAAGGGTTGGGCTATTGTGCACTAGGTATCTCCACATGGTAAACTACCTGCCCCAAACGATGATGATTATAACTTCAACGCAAACACATATGATGGACAGTTCTATCAAGAAGATGGGCTACCAAGCACATTTGAGATAGTCTTACCCGAAGCAATCGAAATGGAAGTAGACAACGAAACGGTTGATGACGAGGTCGATGGAGATGTGGTGGTAAATGCCAAGGACATAGCAATGCTTGAGCGATTACTTCTAGGCAATGATGACGATGACAACATAGAACCTTCGGATAGTGTTGCCCATTTGGACAATTTTGACAGTGATGATGAGACCTATTATCCCAATCATGAAGATTATTCCTAATACATGTAATACTATGGTTTTTTAATTTGTGTTTTGTTTATATATTTTGAATCTATTTCTAATATATGTACTAATTAGTCTTGTTCATTCTTTGTGATTGCAGGTGATTGGACAAAGATGGCGAGCAGACATCCACGCCGTGACACACCCTCGGTTTACGGGAGAGACCGCCCTCTCCTTCGAGGTGAGGGGTCGTTGTCCGGGGTAGCGTCCGCAGAAGGTGACGAGAGGAGGACCAGGGGCAGCCGCCACAGGAGGCAGCAGTCTCCTCCCTCGACACGTGACGAGGTGCTGGAGGAGGAGCACGTGATGGTCACGGCCTCGTCCTAGTCGGAGGACAAGAGGGGTCAGCAGACGGGCGAGGGAGACGAGGCGCTCGAGGGCGAGGGAGGCGAGGCGCTCGAGGGCGAGGGAGGCGAGGCGCTCGAGGGCGAGGGAGAGGGTACTGCTACCCGGACTCTCTACGAGCGAGGTCCCGCGAGTCTCCCTTGGGTTCTGCTTCCTCACAACCGCCCAGTGATTCGGCCTATGGCAAAGAGGTAAGTAACTATGGATGTTATCACAACTACTTCATAAGATATGTTGGAAATCTTAAGAGAAACTGACAAATTTTCTTAATCACTTGTGCAGGGCCTGGTTGGTTTTGTCGGGTACTCCAGCACGCACCCCCATGAGCATCCTTGGTGTTTTGTGTAGGAAATGGTACCCCGGCATTGTGCAACTGTCCGAAGAGCCGGTGGTGCGAGAGTCGGCCTCCAACTGGGACAGGTACACGCTGGTCACGGATGACACTTACCGCAACAAGCAGGAGCGAGTATTGGCGGAGTTTTGGGTAAGTCTCTCTCGCACAACATTGCTTAATACATCGCATTCATTGGTTAAATCTTTTATTGAAATAATGAATGGATACATCGGTTTTGTATGCAGAAATATTTCAAGGCCGAAGAAGGACTTGAGGCCTTGGCGGATCGGGCGGCTGCCGCATCTTGTAGGAAGTACGTCACTGAGATGCACCACCATGGGCGCGTCTAGGCCCACATAGACTACTACAGGTCGGTACTTAGGCAGTCCCTCCCCAAGCCTCAAGCAAGACGGATTACGCTGACCTGGGACCAGTACCTTGAGGTAGGCGAATAACATTCATAATGATTCATTTTGATATTAAGTAGGTTCAATTTCATCTTCTGATATGTCAAATACTCGATGACTTGTAGGTGATTCTCTGGTGGTGCCGATCGTATCCCGAGTGCTGGGCCATGATCATAGACAAGTGGTTATCATAGGACTTTGTTGACACGCACGAGAGGCAGCGGGAACAACGTCTGATGAGGTAAGGTCCAACTCACCATCAAGGCAGCCGTAGCCTCCCCGGATACAAACAAGCATACGTAAGTGATTTCTTTCATTTGTTTTGACGCTCAATTCTGCTTGATTTCTCACCATCTTCCCATCTTTCTCGCAGGAGGCTGCGCACACGGGCGAGGTCTTGGAATTCTCTGCGTGGGCTATGTCCCACATGGGTAGGGCGTCGTCCTCTGTCTCCTTCGACCCGGCTGCCCTGCCCCAGGCGTACTCCGACCCAAACGTGTACACTAAAGTCCAAGAGTACACGTCAATGGTAAGGGAGATCTATGGGGAAGATTACAATATGCGCACTGAGCCCATTGATGCAGAGGCGATCATGAGGCTCGGAGGAGGCAAGAATCACAGGCGGCTGTGGATTGCAGACGGCGCCATCGACTCCACCACTGTTCCCTCCCTCGACGCTATCCGAGCACGGAGCACGAGCTCCAGCCAGCCCATACGTCCACGGCCTTCTCCAGCACTGCAGCAGGTCCAAGCACTCCAGGTAATTCCTGCTTTACTCGTCGTAAGTAGATATTTACACACCTAAATTAGATTTGCATTACTGATACATTGGAGTGAAATATTGCAGGCCGAGCTGCAAGAAACAAGAAGGCAAAGTCAAGAGCGGAACGCGGAGCTGACCGCACAGCTGCAGGCCCAGAAGGTCGCGTTCGAGGCCGCGTAGAAGCAGATGGCGGAGATGATGGTGATCATGCAAAGTCTTGGGCAAGCATCGGGTGTACCTGTGCAGTTTTCAGCTCCTCCACCTCCTACTCCTACAGCTACTCCTGTAAGTATGAAAGTTCACTTTTCGCTTGTGCTTTGCATGTATGTCGGCCTTCGTGCCGTTGTGGATGTCGGCGTTCGTGCCGTTGTGGATGTCGGCGTTCGTGCCGTCGTTTCTTGCAGATTTTGGAAACCTCCCCGTGTAGGGGAGGTGCTGCCGAAATTTTCAATTGAGTCTAATCTTTTTGTATTCCTATATTACTAGATGCGATCTCTAAGTTTCAAAACTGTTTTCCCAGATTACTCACACATGCAATCTCTGCTCCTTTGTGCAGCTTCCGTCCGCGGGTTCCAATCAACCCGCGAGTGCGTCACCGGGTGATCCTGCTTTTCCTTCACCATCGTCTCATAGGCTAGCTTGATGAGGACTCGTGTTAGGTGATGTGGTTGGGCTTTAGCGTGATTTGTGATTTATGGTTGTGACTTGTGCTTGGATTTCATTAACTTGTCGTAATAAACATGTGAATGATGATGAACATGTGACTTGTCGTTGTAATATATTGTGATTTGTGGTTCACAATTATGATTGTGATATATTGTGAGAAAATGGGTTCTGTGTGATATATATATATATATATATATATATATATATATATATATATATATATATGTATATATATGAAATGCTTGTGTCGCTGGAATGCAAAAAACAAAAAAAAAAATTAAATTTCTGCCTCTTTGCCGAGGGCAATGACCAAGGCCCTCGGCAAAGAAGGGTCCTTTGCCGAGGGCCTTAGAAATAGCCCTTGGCAAAGATTTTTTTTTAAAATCCTAAAAATTTCTTTGCCGAGGGCCAGGGAGCAGGCCCTCGGCAAAGGTTTTTAAAAAAAAAAATCAAAAAAACTATTTCTTTACCGAGGGCCGACCCTCGGTAAACAATTTTTTTTAAAAAAAAAACCTTTGCCGAGGGCCTTGGAGCATCGGCGTCGGCGCGTGACGGCTCCTTTTCTTTGCTGAGGGTCGTCCTGGCCCTCGGCAAAGGCTTTGCCGAGTGCCCGATAAAGGGCCCTCGGCAAAGACCCCTTCGCCGTCTAAAAATTTCCCGAGGGGTCTTTGCCGAAGGCAGCCCTCAGCAAAGCCTTTGCCGAGGGTTTCTGGTCTAGAGGCCCTCGGCAAAGCATGCGAGTCCAGTAGTGTATGTACCATTCGGTCCCGGCCGGTTAACTATGATCAGACTGTGTACTGCCCACATCTCACTGCAGCACCGTCAAGATAATGGTGCGGCCTACATGAGCCTGTCGGATGATTTAAATTACTGCATTGATGGACCATATGGTCCATGCATGCCCATGCGTATGCATCCTTGTGTGAGTGTGGTGGCGTGTCAGAATTTAGGTCTGTTGGCCTAGTATATTTGGACCTGATCTGAACATGTATGCCTACTGTAGCAATTTAGAAAAAAAAATATGTGACGACTCTGACTCACTTCCTTCACTCTCCGGACTGGATTATGTGCGTCGTTTGCATACTACAACTCACATGGACTGTGTATGTGAGCTGCCTCACTTGTTTTCTGCATGTTTCTTTGGACCACCTGCTTGTTGCTGCTGGGGTAGAAGGTTCTGATTCAGCCACATTGCCAACTGCACATTGGTGCATGGTCAGCATGGATGGAGATGATTGACAGGTTGTCATGGAGTGTGGTGGTTTGCAACTTAATGAAAAGCTCATTCTATTTTATTTATCAGTCAACAAATGCATTTGTTTAAGAACTCCATCTTATAGTAGCATCATCTTGTTCATCTGGAGTTAATTATTTGTTGTTAAAAATCATCTCTATGTTTAGTGATATAAAAAAATAGAAGACAAATAAATTAAAAGAACCATGCTGGTTTCTTTAACCAAACATACAAGACAAACTGCATGGAAAAACTGCGGCTAGCCTACTGGGCTTGTACTATCCAACGCTCTCGTTTGGGCCGCCATCGGTTTGCTGGACGAATTCTTTCTTTCTTGGGCCAGCCTACTGGGCTTGTACTGTATCAGGCCTTTGGATGAAAAAAGACATCAGAAGAATATGCCAACCCAAATGAGAGGTCAACGTGTAGCAGCCGATTTTTTATAGCACTGACTGTGTGCGTCTCCTGTGTACACTCTAAGAAGAACAAATGCTCTCCTTTGTCCCTAAAAATGCTCTCCTTTCAATTAAGGAACCATATCTTCTGTGATAATGCTCTTGTGAGGACGTCCGTCAAGACGAATCCGTTTGGACGCCCCGTCCCGGGCCTATGCAGCGATCGGGCCAAATAGTTCTGCTCCGCTCCACCTTTAGCACGGTTTCTTCAAAAAGAAAAAAAGACAACGACATTTCCTTTCTCACCGCAGCACGCATGCGATCTTTTCCCCACTACCGCACGCATATGCACTGCCACGGGTGCCTCCATCGCGGGATTCGCTCGCCCCGGCCTTCTCCAGCGTGGTGGCACCGCACCTAGCCCGTCCCACGCTGCTCCGCGTACAGCCCCCGTCACCATCTTGTGTTGAGCCCCCATCCACCTCGTTTGTAGCAGCCGTGGCGTGCGCCGTGACAGGCCGAAGACACCACGACAGAAAGGGGAGGCTTGCGCCTGGGTGTATGCTGGGCCGTTGCTCGAGGCATCCCCCCTGAACCCGAGCTTGCTGGGTACCGCAGTTCCCCACCAGGGACGTGGCTGTCGGAGACATTGTCTTTCAAGTGTTTCAGGTGTTTCAGACGCTATGTTTCAAGTGTTTCATCTGGATGCTTCAGATGTTTCAGACGCATGTTTCAAGTGCTTCATCTAGATGTTGCATATGTTGCTTTGGCTCTACCGCATGTTTTGAGCATATGTTTCAAGTGTTTAAGATGTTTCAGACTTATGTTGCAAGTGTTTCATCTGGATGTTGCAAAAGTAGATCTGGATGTTGCAATGCCTATACACGCATGTTTTAAGTGTTTCATCTGTTTCAGACGTATGTTGCAAATGTTTTATTTGAATGTTTTAAAAATAGATCTGGTGTTGCATGGCGCCGGTGGCCGGCGGACAGCGGCCTGCGACAACCGCTGCTGTGGCGCTCCATGGGTCACCATGTGGGTGCACGAGGCGGGTAGAAGCCTCCGCAATGCGCGTCTACAGGCAGGGCATGTGAATGGGACCCATGTGGGTTTCCTTGGGTGGGCGCGAGGGCGGGGGTCCTGCATCTAGACGCGGGAGCTGGCACTGGACAGGATGTAGACGTGAGGGCGTGGGACAGGATGTGGGCGCGAGCATGAGAGCTGCGTTCGGACGCGACATCCATTCGGACGCCCGGACGCTAGCCCTTCTGTATCTTCGGCCACATGGAATTCTGTCATTTGCACTGCTTTGTTTGTTATGGCTAGTTTCTTTTTGCCCACCCTTCCAGCTCAACATCTGTTGACATCAATAAAACTTACTAGAAAAGTATTTGAAATTTCAAAAGAAACCAAGGGATATACTGGGACACAATAGAAAAATCACTAGAAATAACATGCTAAAATATTTCCTCAATTTGAAACTCCTATGAAAACTAAAATTTTTGTTTAGTTATCTCGTTTTTCAATCCTACACCAGTTTAATTCTGGTATCTAACTCAATATTTTCTTAAGGTTTCCATGAAATTTTTTGTATGTTACTTGATGGTTCAATGCTCGTTGACCGCATGGGATTGTAGAAAGGAAATTAAAAAAAAAAGGCATAGCAGTGGTAAAAGAGAGAACACGAGTTCTTTTATTGGCGAAATGACAAATTTTCTAGTTAGTAATCCTCAGAGGCAGTTCTTAGTTTCACTTTTCTTGAAGACAAATGTACTACTACCTCCGTCCCAAAACAAATTAATTGTTAGAATCACCTTAAGTCAAATTTTTAGGGTAACATTATCTAGGCCACGGGTAAGTATATTATGAAAATATATTTTATGATCTATTTAGTGATACTAATTTAGTGTTATAAATATTGGTGTTCTTTTGTTAAAGTTTGTCCAACTTAAAATAGTTGGATTAGGACAACTGTAAAGTTGATTTAACTTGAAAGGAAGGAGTAGTTTGCAAATATGATAAAGATGTAGAGCATGACAGGATCGATGAGAAAAGAAGTTGTATGCATTTAGTTCGATTCCACACCGCTTGGTCGGCCGTCAAACAAAAGAACAAGTACGGAGTATTTGAATCCTTATATATAATACACACTACTGGAAACCGGCAATTTGCCGAGTTCCTGTGGCACTCGGCAAAGACCGAAATACACTTGGTAAAGGCTTTGCCGAGTGCCGCACTCGGCAAAGAACCCGTCGGCAAAGGTTTCTTTGCCGAGTGCCACATATCGGGCACTCGGTAAAGCCTTTGCCGAGTGTCACGTCAGCACTCGGCAAAAAAAACCAACGTCAAATCTGACGGCCTCTTTGCCGAGTGCCACCTCAGCGACACTCGGCAAAGAATTTTCTTTTTTTTTTGAAAATTCTTTGCCGAGTGGCATACTCTCGCACTCGGCAAAGAAAATTTTTCTTTTTTTTAAAAAAAAAAATCTTTGCCGAGTGTCATGGCTTTGGCACTCGGCAAAGCTGGGAAACTGGGTCTCTGGTTCCCAGATTTGCCGAGTGCCATGGTCACAGCACTCGGCAAAGCCCTCTTTGCCGAGTGTGGCACCCTGCAAAGAGGGGAAAATGCTATTTTTTGTTTTTTTGCTTTCCATCAGCGCAAACAAAGAAATCACATATATATCAACACACAGCACAGGATATATCACATATACATCCATATTCCATCACATACACATCCATAACCCATCACATACACATCCACCACCATAATACATCACATACAAATCCATTGTCCATAATCCATCATACATTCACATCATCCATGACAATATCCATCACAATATATATATGTCTCTAGTAGTAGTCCAACATAAGGCTAAGTCTAACACAAGTCCATGCAACATGAAAAGAAATAAATAAACGGTACCTACTGCCAGCCTCCCCACTCGGAGTGTGAACTGCCACCTTGAGGATGGCCAGTTGTCCATCCGGCCTGTGGAGAAGGGCCACCTTGAGGAGTCGGGTTCGAACCCACTGACTATTGCTGCACAAAGGAGAAGCGAATGCATGAGTATCTACAGGAGGGCCGCACAAGCTAAAGGAATAAACAACCATATATACTCACCGGAGTCCCTATAGAAAGAGGAGGAGCCACAACTGGAGCGAGTAGAAACTGGGGCGCGACCACACCTGGCAAGGTCTGAAGGCTCACCACGAAGCTGAACATGTCCTGCAACCTCTGCGTCTCGGCCGCCCTCTGGGCTTGTATAGCCTCCATCTCCAGCCTATGGGCCTCCGCCTAGGCCGCCTGCTGGGCCTCCAACCTCCACAAGTCGGCCTGCAACATTCCACCCGCAATGTTTAAACAATGCAAAGGCAAGGTAGATGTGTAAAAGTAATGAACGACGAATAAAATAGTACTAACCTAGAGTTCCGCCATCTGCTGCTGTGAGCTCTGTTGCCGAGAGCGTATGGGGAGGGAGGAGCTCATGCTCCTTGCTCGAATGTCGGCGAGGTTGGGAACAGAGGCGGAGTGGACTGTGCTGTCCGCCATCCAGTACCGGCCATGCTGCTTCCCTCCTCCCAGCCTCATCAGGAGGTCGGTGCCCAGGGGTTGGGTGGCCAGATTGAAGTCCTCCCCATGGCGCTCGCGGGCCACCAAGGTGTACTCGCTAAGCTTGCCGTGGACGCTCACGCTGGTGTACGCCTTGGGCCCATCCGCCGGGTTGTAGGTGACTTCTGGGGCCGTCGCCTTGCCCTTGTGTGCCAGGGCGTACGCCATGAACTCGTTGTATTCCTGGCCTTGATGTGCCTGGGACTACGAGGAAAACACAAAGATGATTACAAGTAATGAGAATTGAGCGTTAGAATAAATAAATAAAGATGAAAACAAAAAGAAGATTACCCATGTCTGGGCGTATGCGCTCAGGCTCTGGTTGCCTTGGTGGTGTGGCACCCCACCCATCTGCAGGCGGCAGTCTCGATGGATATTGTGCTTCTCCGCCCACTCCTCCGAGAGCCACCTATCCACAATGGCCTCCCAGCAGAGGCGGTGCCTAGCACACCAATCAGGACATTGCTGCATGCCATCAAGTTATTGATATGTCAGAAGATGAAATGAAGCCTATCTATTCTTCATGGAAGGAGTTAGTATTAATGTTTCGTACTTACCAAGAGGTACTGCTCCTTCGTGAGCGTCCTGGTCCTGGTATCGGCCTTCCTCACCACCTGACCAAGGACGTCGGTGCTGTAGTTGATGATGCACTGGAGCCGCGTCTCGTAGTATAGGTCCGAGAGTCGGGACCTACAGACCTTGTCCTGCACTCGCGTCGCCCGGTCCTCAAACCCTTCGTCACACATGAAAAATTCCTGCATACAGACATCATGTATCATTTCATTATTTCAATAACGACCAATGAATGCGTAGTATTGACCAATTTAGTGCGATGAAGACTCACCCAGAACTCGGCCTTGATCCGCACCGCAATGTTGCCGAACTCGCTGTCCTCGGTGGCGTAGAAGTGGTCCCACATCTAGGGCGGCGAAGTCACCAAGGCGTAGGTGACCATGCCAGGGTAGTGCTGCCGAATCAGAAGGCCTAGGGTGTCATTGATGTGCCGGCCCGTTCCAGACACAACTTCCCAGTTGCTGCAAGAGTCATTAAGAAGAATTGTGGAGATGCAGTTCGATTTTCAACATGTCAAATGAAATAGTACTAAAATAATACTTACTTGTCACCGCTGGGTCGAATCACCGGGCGCCAGTGAAGTGGGATCGACCATGCCGGGAGCTGCGAGGGCCCGCGCAAGTAGACTCCCGATGAGTTAGAGCCAGAGGCAGTGCTAGTGGAACCCCCTGGTGTCGTTATCGTCGCCTCCCCGTGGTCCGACGAGTCAGAGGAAGTGCCACCCCCTCCTATGTGCTGGCCCACTGCCTGGTCATCCTTGTCCACCGACGGGGTGGCAGCCGGCTACACCCTCGTCCTCGGACAACCACGGGGATGGCCGCTCCTCGTCCTCCTCGTCGGCGGCTCCGGCAAGGGGTCCTCCTCAGCATGGGGTGGTGAGCGCTCCCTCATGTAGAGGGAGTTGACCCCCCGACGGGCCTGCCTTCCACCCGGCATTTTGTCAAGTGCCTACAATTTCAAAGAGTAAACCAATTAGCACAGTTAAATTACAAGTAATTATAAAGAGACGCCAAATGAACGAAACATAATTGCAATAATAATAATAATAATAATAATAATAATAATAATAATAATATAGTATTACATGAATTAGAAATATTCTTCACGATCGGCAACGGCTGGATCATAGGTGTCGTCATCACTATCAATATTGTCGAGTAAATCAGGCTCATCTCCATCATTGTCATCATTGTCATCGCCTAACTGTAATCGCTCAAGCATTTGTAAGTCCTTAGCATTTTGCACCTCTTCTCCGTCATCCTCATCTCCATCGTCCTGATCAATGTCACTATCTACTTCCATGCCCATTAGCGAAAATATGTATATGTCAAACCTCCCTTCTAGCCCCTCTAGTTGATAGAACTCCCATGTATTTGGGTCAAAGTTGTAATCCTCATCGTTTGGGACAGGCAGTTTACCATGCGGCGATACCAACTGCACAAGGTACCAACCGATAAGATTGGGGTCTTTTAGGCACGCCCATGGGAGATAATAAACTTGTGTGGCCTGTTGAGCCACAATATAGACATCCTCTCCTTGATAGATAGAATCCTGTCGAATTTTGACTTGTCCAATCTCTGGGGATGTTCTCGTGACAATAGGATCGAACCAATGGCATTTGAATACGACTTGATTAGGAGCTTTGCGACACTCAAAATTGAGCTCATATATTTCTTCTACTATGTCGTAGTAGTCGCGCTCATCGGTGCCGGGCATACGAACTCCAGTATTCGTGGTTTTCCGATTGGGCCAACTCTACTCGTAGTTTCTTGTGTGAAAGCGATAGCCATTCACATCATAAACGATGAATGACTTGACCTTGTAGGCGAAGCCTTTGGCGAGCCCTTTCAACTCAGCATCCATTTCCGCATCCTTGCGGGCCTGCAAGGTGAGGCCGGATAGATCGTTACATTACTCGCTCGTAGGAGCAAAGTGGGATGTCAAAGATTGAACGAGGTAAATTGGACGGTACCTTCGTATCGAACCAGGATATGAAATCGGGCACACCATCTTTGAGAAGACTATCTTCTTCTTGAGGGGAAGGAGCCCTATTCCCTCTCCAGTATTTTTTCAGAAATTCCCTGAAAAAACAAGAGATAAGGGGGCTCGATAGATGGAGGATAGTCACAAGGGCGTATGTAACAAGCTTATTGAGAACTTACTGCACATAAGGCTTCACTTCGTCAAGGTTCAACAACACATATAGCATGATAGTGCACCACTCATCATGCCGCAAGGTCTTGGTGCCCGATGCACTTGCCTTTCCGAGTTGCCCTTTGAAAAGGCTGAGGTTCGATGAACTCTCGTCCATGTTGTAACGAGGGGGACGATTGTGCACGCCGGGAAGGCCATCCTTATAGTATGCTGTTGTGAAGTTTGACACCTCCTCTAGAATGAATGCCTCTGCCACAGAAGACTCAATTTTGGCTTTATTTCTACACTTTTTCTGAAGAATCTTTAGACATCTCTCAATTGTATAGCACCAACGGGTCTACACGGCCCCCCATTCGTGGCTCGTACGGTAGGTGCAAAATCAGATGCTGCATCGCCAGGAAGAAGCCGGGTGGGAAGATCTTCTACAACTTGCAGAGCAACACAGGTGCCACTTTCTCCAAGTCATCAATCACGCCCCGAGATAACTCCTTGGCACAAAGCTGGCGGAAGAAATAGCTCAACTCTGCCAGCACGCGCCACACATGCTCAGGGACGTATCCCCGGGTCATCGCAGGAAGGAGCCGCTCAATCCATATGTGGTAGTCATGACTCTTCATCCCTAAGACTCGCATAGTTGACAAGTTCACTCCCCTACTCAAATTCGCCACATGCCCATCAGGGAACATTAACGTCTGGATCCACCACAGTACTTCCTTCCTTTGGTCCTTTTTCAAGACGAAATCGACCGGAGTCCTTCTCCATTTCTTGTCGGACGCGGGAGGCTTCATCACTTGCTTTGGCTTATCGCACATCGTTGCCAGGTCTAGTCTAGCCTTAACGTTGTCCTTTGACTTATCAGAAATGTCCATGAGTGTTGCAAAAAGCGCCTCGACGATATTCTTTTCTGTGTGCATTACATCATTGTTGTGTGAAACAAGAAGGTCATTGAAATAGGGGAGCCTAGTCAAGCCCGATTTATGAGTCCACTGGTGCTCGAAACTTTTTCAAATTTTTTTCACGGCATACACATACGATACGGTGACAACTCGACAAGTTTCATGATTTTCGGAATTCGTTCGCATTTTATACAATTAAAAAACCACTCCCACGCAGGTTGGCGGCGTTGCCCCGTGAGCACGTTGATCGAAATTTTGAGACAGTTCCTAGATTTAGCCTAAATTTACACTAAGAAATAAAGATAATATTTTTTGAACGAATGTAATCCATTATTCGATGCACCTGCCGTTCAAACTTACATTTTCTGGAAAAATTCAACAAAACAAAATAAACTATAGAAATATGCCAAAAGGCAATGAAAATGTCCCAAATTTAAACATGTTGTTTGTGGAAGTGTACTAAAGCTTCAAAAAACATTGGTGGCAAAAAACAAAAAAAATATATTTTGCCGAGTGCCTAGGGTTGGCACTCGACAAAGTAAATTCTTTGCCGAGTGCCAAACGGGGGGCACTCGGCAAAGAGGACGCCGCTGGATGCCGTTAAGCCCTACCAATCTTTGCCGAGTGTCTGCCTTTGCCGAGTGCCAGGCACTCGGCAAAGGCCTCTTTGCCGAGTGTCATATTTTGCCGAGTACGGAGCTCGGCAAAGCAGGTCTTTACCGAGTGCCCGAAATTTGGCACTCGGCAAAGATTTTTGCACTCGGCAAATCACGTGTTTCCCGTAGTGACACAAACACACATACACCAAAAAAAAAACTGTGCCATGTCCCACCTATATATATGCAAGAACAATCCAAGAATAGCAAGAGAGAGGTACATCAAAATTCATATATATTTCATTGAAAAACTGGAAAGGGGAGGTTACACAAAACCTCGCAGGATCTCATCATCAATCAAAAAGGAAAAGTTCTCTCAACCCAACCACCCGCTGTGATCGGACGGTCCAGATAGGTTCCTCATATCTTACGATTAGTGAACGCACTCTATAGCCTAGCCATGCATATATATGAACGACATCAGTATCAGTATATACGTACTTAGCTCTTAATTTACACCCCCAGTAGGATCGGAGTATTTAATTAGTTGCATGCATGGGAATAAGGTGCAAAAATCGGGGGGTTACGTTACGTTCCAGCTGCTAGCAAAATTCAGAGCTATATGGCGCCGGGGCACGAGCTTGCCGGCGAGGTGCAGCGACATGATCTTGTCGGTGGAGCCGACGAGCCTGCCACCGATGAAGAAGGCGGGGACGGGTGGCGCGCGGCCGAGGCGGCGGGCGACCTCCCGCTCCATCTCACGGCCGCGCGGGTCCTTGTCGAGCTCGTTCACCGCCGCACACACCCCAGCTCGGAGAAGAGGCTCGTCACCGTGTGGCACATCGGGCACTGGCTCGTCGTGAAGATCACCGCCGCCTTCACCGTCGACAGTCTCGACACCCTCTCCGCCATCGGGCACTGGCACGACAGTCGATCGAGCTGGCTATCTAGCGAACAATGAGCTAGCCTGCTAGCTCTAGCTAGTGCTGGTGTTTGTGGGCTAGCTAGCTGTGTGCTTTGTTGTTGCGAGTGCAGGGTGGGATCGATGCCCTTTTTATAGTGTTCATCCAATTGAGGATGAGGAGAACAGTGGGTGCTTGTATGAGATATGTATAGGGAGGACAGAGATTCGGAGATAGAGATCTAGAGAGAGATGTGGCCTGTGGGCATAAAGAATCTTCGACGTGTGGATTGCACGCTCAAAATGAGCAGTGCTATAGAGCATAATCATATCCCTGTCGTTTAGCTCCTTTTCATTTGTTTTCTTCAGAAGAAATGCTCCTTTTTTTCATTATTTTTTGTATTGTATTCTCATGGTGGGTCAGGTCTGAATCCCAGCTACTCTCCCAGTCACCTGCCCGAAAGCAAAAGCACTGAGAGAGTCTATGAGGAGGGAATGGGATCTACCGCCTGAAGAAACAATATAGTTAAGTGATCAAGATTGGCTACTTAATCCTTGAGCATTGTGGGAAGCCAAATTAAACATGAAGGAGCTCCCATGTCGATTGAGGGTTCTGTACGTGATGTCTAGTTTCTAACCATCCTATGTGGCAACGTACGCGAAATGTTCTCAAATTTTTACCATAGCCTCCACATGTGATGTAAAGACGCGTCACCAAGTTTCATAATTTTCGAACTTCGTTTGCATTTTATATAATTAAAAAACACTTCACCCACAATTTTGTCGCCATGTTTCGTGCGTGAGATGTTTGAAACTTCGGGCGTGCTCCTGGAAACGGCCTCAAAATACAATAAGTAACGCGAATATCATTTTTCCACTCGTCGAATTCCATGATTCGATGCACCTGCAGTTCAAACTTACATTTCCCAGAAAAATACAATTAAATGAAATAAATTAAGGATATATAGCAAAAAGATCGAGAAATGTGCCAAATTTGAGGATGTACTTCAACTTAATGTGTAAAGGCTGAAGAAAAAGTTTGGAGGCAAAAACAAAAAAAAATTATGCTTTGCCGAGTGCCCAACTCTAGCACTCGGCAAAGCCTCTTTGCCGAGTGCCTAACAGGGGGGCACTTGGCAAAGGTGAAAGTTTTTAAAAAAAACGCGGACGATTTCGGTTTTTTTAATCTGAGCTTTGCCGAGTGCCAGATTTGCGGCACTCGGCAAAGAGGTAAGTTTTTTTTTTCTTTTAAGTATGGTTGTTTTTTTTAAAAAAAAAAGAAAACTCTTTGCGGAGCGCCATATCTACGGCACTCGGCAAAGATATTTGAAAAAAAAAATTAAAAATCCTTTGCCGAGTGCCAGTTCGCGGGCACTTGGCAAAGGAAAGGAATTTCCTTCGGCCGGCCCACCCCGAGGCCCCATCGGCCACACACGCGCCCCCCCCCCCGCACCCGTCTCTGTGGCCCGCCACCGTCGCCGCCCGCCCGCCCCCTGCCGGCGAGCCCCACCCCCACCGGCGAGACCCGCCACCGTCGGCGACCCCCCGCGCCCCCATCCCCGCGCCGCGTCCCCGCCCTGTGCCCCCAGCCCCGCCGCCCGCTGCTGCTGGCCCACGCCACGCCGACAGCCACCGACCCCGCTGCTCCGGCCTGCCCACCCCACCCGCGCGCCCGCCTCTCCTCCCCTCCCCTCCCCTCCCCTCCGCGCCCCACCCACGCCCCCGCTGGCGCCGCTGAACGCCGGTGGCCCACTGCCGCCAGAGAAGGAGAGGGAGGGCTGCCTTCACCTCCCCTCCCCGTGGGGGCCGCACCCAGCCCACCCCCCCCCCCCCCTCGCCGTCGGTTCTTGGAGGGGAGGAGGTAGAGGTGAAGTAGGAGGAAGGAGAAGAGGAGAAGGAGGAAGGGGAAGAGAAGGAGAAGAAGAGGAAAAGAAGAGAAGAAGGGGAAGAAGGAGAGGAGGAAGGAGGAAGAAGGAGGAAGGGGAAGAGAAGGAGGAGGAGGAAGGAGGAGGAGTTCTCAGCGTCTTCTTCTACGCATGCACGTCCCACCACCGCCCAAGGTATATGCACCGTCCCTTTGTGAATGTCGGCCTTCGTGCCGTTGTGAATGTCATGAATGTCGGCCTTCGTGCCCTTGTGAATGTCGGCCTTCGTGCCATGAATGTCGGCCTTCGTGCCGTTGTGAATGTCGTGAATGTCGGCCTTCGTGCCGTTGTGAATGTCGGCCTTCATGCCGTTATTTTTTGCAGGTTTTGGAAACCTCCCTATATAGGGGAGGTTCTGCCGAAATTTTCAACTTATAGTGTTGTGTTTCTTGTTTTGCAGAGGAGGACCTGTCGGAGGGGACCCGTAGTACCTAGGCGACCCCGATCGTCTTCGTCGGTGTTGCGGTCCTGCCTGCACAGCCTCACTTCACCACTGCACCGACTCGCCACTACCCTGCTAGCCTGACTCCACCGCCACCCTAGGTATAAATAACCTCTCTTCCTTATCATTGTCGTAGATCGGTGTAACCCAGTTAGGCGTCTCCTGTCCGAAAGAGATACGGTTGGAAGTATGCAGATCTTTGCATATGTATAACCGTATCTGTTTTGGATTGTCCACGTTTTCTAGACAACCCGTAGATGCGTAGACGAGGTTAGTTTCCATGGTCTGCTCCAATCCGAGATATAGTTTTGGCATCACCTCTGTGTTGTTCTCGGGATACACACTCTCCCTGCCAGGACGTGTATCTGGAGAATAGCGGGGACGTGCTGCCGAAATTCTATCTTGGCTCAGAGTAGACCATGGAAACTGACCTCGTCTACGCATCTGTGGGTGGGATTAGGACATATCCTCACCTATTAGATAGTAGGAACACCACGTAGATGCAGTTGATAATTACGTTACTCGTTGATATCTATTTTAGAGGATGGATGACCGTGAGTGGATGTACACGGGATACAGAAGTCAGAGTGATTTCAGCACTGAATGGGGGGCAGAACACCGAGGCTTTCTTGGACCGTGCATTCGGCAAGGGTGCGAATAGAGCGCATCTAATGAAGTGTCCCTGTAGCATGTGTGCAAACAGAAAATGGCAAAAGAAGGACAACATGGGTATACATCTTCAGAAGCATGGCTTTATGCCGGACTATACCCGGTGGATCCACCACGGTGAAGCCCATCGGATGAGAGAGGAAGTGGTGAGACCACGCCTCGAGCATGTTGATGATGATAGCGGGGTTGCACACATGTTAGATGACTATCAACAAGCATAGATCCCTAATGGACGTGCAGAGGAGACGGAGGCATCCGCAAAGGCATTCTATGACATGATGTCTTCGGCACAGAAACCCCTTCATGATCGGACAACGGTTTGTCAACTCGATGCCATTGGACGCGTGATGGGGTTCAAGGCCGAGATCAACATGGGTCGACAACACTTCGATGGTATGTTGGCCTTGATTGCTAGCATGCTTCCGGAGGGCCACGTTCTACCAAAGAGCCTGTACGAGTGCCAAGAACTCCTTGATGGACTCAAGATGTCTTACGAGCAGATACATGCTTGTCCGAATGGGTGTGTCCTCTTTAGGAAAGAACATGAGCATGAAAAGTACTGTCCGAAGTGCAAATCCTCCAGGTACTTGGAGGTAGACTCCGGGGATGGCCACAAGAAGCAGCTTATCGTCCCGATTAAAATCTTACAGTACCTCCCGTTCGTGCCGAGGATCCAACGGCTATACATGAGCGAGGAATCCGCTAAGCAGATGACGTGGCACAAACAGGGCACACGATACAATCCTGACAAGATGGTACATTCGTCCGATGGTGAAGCATGGAACCACTTTGATGGCATTCATCATGAGAAAGCATCAGAGCCTCATAACGTACGTGTTGCGCTGGCAACAGATGGGTTCAATCCTTATGGTTTGATGGCTACCCCCTACACATGTTGGCCCGTGTTCGTCATCCCCCTCAATCTCCCCCCCCGGCGTCGCCTTTGAACATCAGAACATATTCTTGTCATTGATAATTCCTGGACACTCGGGGAAGAAGATGGGTGTCTTCATGGAGCCTCTGATTGATAAATTGGTCAGTGCTTGGGAGGATGGGGTATGGACATATGACAGAGCTACAAAGACACCCTTCAAAATGCACGTTTGGTACCAGTACTCCATGCATGACTTCCTAGCGTATGGGATATTCTTTGGTCGGTGTGTCCACGGTAAGTTCCCATGTCCATTATGCAAGGATCGTCTGAGGTTCATCTGGCTCAAGAAGGGTGGCAAGTATTCGTCGTTCGACAAACATCGTCAATTCCTCCCTCCCGAGCATCCATTCAGGCAAGACACCAAGAACTTTACGAAAGGTGTCGTAGTGACAGAACCTACACCACAGATGATGACTGGTGCCGAGGTTCATGCTCAGATAGATGCTCTCATGGAGAATCAAGAAGGTGATGGCTTCATGGGATACAGCGAGAAACACATGTGGACTCATAAGTCAGGCTTGACGAGGCTCCCCTATTTTGATGACCTTCTTATGCCACATTACATTAATGTCATGCACACAGAAAAGAATGTCGCCGAGGCACTCTGGGGAACAATCATGGAAACTAAAAAGTCAAAGGACAACCCTAAGGCTAGAGTGGACCTGGCAGAGTTGTGTGATAGACCACATCAAGAGATGCGTGCTCCTGGAGGCGGCAAGACATGGAAAAGGCCTAAGGCAGATTTCGTCTTGACCCCCAGACAAAGGAGGGAAGTACTCCAATGGATCCAAACGTTAATGTTCCCTGATGGGTATGCAGCGAATCTAAGGAGGGGAGTGAACTTAACTACTCTTCGAGTGAACAGGATGAAGAGTCACGACTACCACATATGGATTGAGTGGCTTCTTCCGATGATGGTTCGAGGCTTTGTCCCTGAGCACATATGGACAGTGCTAGCAGAGTTGAGCTACTTCTTCCGCCAGCTCTATGCCAAGGAGTTATCTCGGACCATGATTGCTAACTTGGAAAAAGTGGCACCTATCTTGCTTTGCAAGTTGGAGAAGATCTTTCCACCCGACTTCTTCAATCCGATGCAGCATCTGATATTGCACCACCTGTATGAGGCACGAATGGGGAGCCCGTGCAGGCCCGTTGATGCTATCCAATCGAGAGATGCCTAAAGACACTTCGGAAAAAGTGTAAAAACAAAGGCAAAGTTGAGGCTTCCATTGCAAGTGCATTCACTATGGAGGAGGTGTCAAACTTCACAACATTGTATTATTCTGACAACCTTCCAAGTGTGCATAATCCACCTCCTCGTTACAATGCTGACGAAAATGCCTCGAGCCTCAGCCTTTTTCGAGGACAACTTGGAAGAGCAGGTGCATCGACCAATAAGCCCCTGACAAATGTGGAGTGGCACAAAATCATGTTATATGTGCTAACCAACCTTGAAGAGGTGGACCCATATATTGCGTAAGTTCTCAACGAACTTGTTTCAATAATCCTGCACTATTCTACATCCAACCCCCTTGTTTGTCGTTACAGGGAATTCATTCATGAATACTGGCCCCATTCAAGGGAACCAACCCCGCTGGAATGTGATACCCTTCTTTCCAAGGGTGCGGGACAAGGGAGCCCCGATTTTATTTCCTGGTTCAAAACCAAGGTACCGTCCAATTTAGCCCCGATTTGTTGTTGCTCGTACACCTAATTAATATAACGATGTATCCTGCTTGAGCTTGCAGGCCCGGACCGATGCGTCTATCAGTGCCGAGTTGAGATAGGTTGCCAATGGCTGTGACCAAAGGGTCAAGTCATCGGACGCCTACGACGTGAATGGATATCAATTTCACACAGGAAGCTACGAGCGGAGGTGGCCCAATCAAAGATCCACAAATAGCGGGGTTTTTACGCCCGACACCGATGGCGTAGACTATTATGGAAGAATTGAAGAAATATACGAACTTTCATTCCATGGTAGCACAAATCTTTATCCTGTCGTATTCAGATGCCATTGGTTTGATCCGAGAGTAACGAGGAAGACCCCTCATCTTGGTCTAGTCAAAATTCGACAGGATTCCGTCTATCCAAGAGACAATGTGTACATTGTGGCGCAACAGGCCACACAGGTTTATTATACGCCATATGCTTGCAAGACTACATCGGATCTTAGTGGTTGGTTTGTTGTGCACAAGGTCTCGCCACACGGCCGACTACCTGTCCCAAACGATGAAGATTACAACTTCAACCCAAGCACGTATGACGGAGAGTTCTATCAAGAAGATGGGCTACAAGGGAGGTTTGAGATAGACTTAACCGACAAGATAGGAATGGATGTAGACAATGTAATGGTTGATGATGATGACGATGGAGATGAAGTGCGAAATGCAAAGGACTTACAAATACTTGAGCGATTACGTGTAGGCAATGAAAATGAAGACAACATTCCTCCATTGGATAGTGTTGATTATTTCGACATGGTTGATAGTGATGATGAGACTTACGATCCAGCTAATCCTGATCATGAAGATTATTTGTAACATACATGTAATACTTTGTAATTTTGTAATTTTGTTTTGTTTTGTTTATTTTGCATCTATTTCTAATTACTTCTTTCTTCTTTTTAATTGTAGGTGACTGCACAAAAATGCCAGGCGGCCGGCAGAGGAACTTGAGCTCGTTCTACCATGGAGCCTCTGGTGTAGGAGCCTCCAGCGGAGGGGGCAAGGAGGAGCAGGGGACATCTTCGATGAGGCAGAGGAGCACGAGGACCACGACTAGGAGGAACAGGAGGACCACGCCCATGGTCCAGCAGCAGCAGCAGCAGGAGGAGGAGGAGGAGGAGCAGGTGCAGTAGGAGGCGGGCGAGGAGGAGACGCTGGTCTAGGAGGAGGCAGATGAGGATGAGGACGAGGACGAGGGCGGGACGGGAGCTACCGCTTCCTCTAGTTCGTCAGGTGTCTACTTGCGAGGACCCTCCACCCTCCTTGACCGACCGCATACTCGTCCACACCCAGTGATTCGCCCAAAGGGGCAAACGTAAGTGCCTTTGCATGTTATCACTTTTACTTCATATGCTATGTTCGATATCAAAATAGAGACTAATATGTTTTCTTAATCACTTCTGTAGGGGGTGGGAGATTGTGTCGGGGAACACTGCCTCCCGCCATGTCAATGGCATCCTAGGTCTCCTATGCAGGAGACACTTCCCTGGCATGGTCATGCATGCCGGGAACCTCGAGCCCGCCTTCACGTTTGCCCACTACGAGTCCGCCCCCCACGTGGACGCAGGCACCATGGCTGTGCTCGTCATTCGAGAGTTCTGGGTAAGTCTTCCTCGCACTACATGGCTCAATACAATGCACTCATTGGACTCTACTTGAAATAACTAATGCATACATCGTGTCTGTATATGCAGGAGTACTTCAAACTTGATGACGGATTCGAGGGCACGGCGGAGACAGTGGCTAAGCGAG
The DNA here is from genome assembly GCF_019320115.1 of Miscanthus floridulus. Taxonomy (NCBI): domain Eukaryota; kingdom Viridiplantae; phylum Streptophyta; class Magnoliopsida; order Poales; family Poaceae; genus Miscanthus; species Miscanthus floridulus. The sequence continues at coordinate 57,458,384 of NC_089593.1, forward strand.
CTTGCAGGAAACGCGTCGTCGACGTCCATCATGAGGCGTGACTCCAGGCCATCATAGATTACTATGGGACGAAGCTCGGACAGAAGGTCACCAAGAATGACATCCAAGAACAAGAATTGACGCTGACCAAACCCCAGTTCCTTGAGGTAGCTAAAGAACATTAAAATTGGTTCCTTTTGAGATTAAGTACGAATCACTTGTTTTTCTAATATGTCAACTACTTGATGATGTGTAGGTGATTCCTTGGTGGTGCAACGGGTGCCCCGTGGCTTGGGCGAAGATGGTGGACAGGTGGTTAAGCACGGAGTGGGCCGCTCAGCACGCGGCTGCCCGGTAGCGGTGTTTGTTCATGCCAGGTGTATCACACCATCAAGGCAACCACAACCTCTCTGGATATGCCCAAGCGTGGGTACGTGGTCATGTTTCTATTCTTCTTGCTTTCGTTGAACTCGGCAAAGAATTCTAATCATCTTGTTTTCGTTCTTGTAGTCGGCGGCACATCAAGGCCAAGAGTGCTCCAACTTCGCCGCATTTGCCATGGCACACAAGGGCAAGGCATCGTCCGATGTCTCCTTCAACCTGGACGACATGGCCGAGGCGTACACAAACTCAAGCACCTACGAGAAAATCACGGAGTACACGTCGGCGGCAAGGTCGATCCATGGGCCGGAGTACGATCCACGGACCGACAACATTGATGCAAACACCATCATGAGGATTGGACAAGGCAAGAAGCATGGCCGCTACTGGATTGGCGACAGCGTGATCTACACGGCCTCTACTCCCACTCTCTCCTAGATCCGAGCACAGAGCACGACCGCCTCCTCACTCCTGGCGATACGCTCACGGCCGAGCATTTCACAGCACCGGGTCGACACACTCCAGGTTATTCATGTTTTACTCGTCGTACATTGATCTTTACATAAATCTATTTCCTTTATATTATTGTAACATTAGTTTTGCAACAATTTGTAGGCCCAGGTGGAAGAAGCAAACAGGAGGGCCCAGGAGCTGGAGCTGGGGTTGGCGGCTGAGTGGGCCGCGCGGGAGGCCGACAAACTCGCCCAAGAGAAAAGGTTGGCGGACATTATTGCCTGGATGCAAACTACGACGGGTGCTGCTATGCCTCCTGGGTTAATGGGTCCACCTCAGCCTCCTCACTCCGCTACTCCAGTGAGTAATGTCACACATGCAAGGAATTGCTACAATCGCTATTCAACTAATCTTGTCTCATGCAACCTCTTCTCCTGTGTGCAGCCTCAGTCGGCGGGTTCGAACAACCCATCTCAGGGCACTCCGATCCAGCAGATGTTTCCTTCCCCGTCGCCAGCATGATGGCCACATCAAGGGCTGCTTCAGTGAGTAGCGCTTGTAGTTTCATGTCTTGTTCTCTTCGCAATGGATTTCTGTCCGAGACAATGTTGTTGTCATGCATGTGTTATTGTGACATGTGGTGATGGATTTGAACTACTTGTTGAATGATGTGGAATCCTGTCGAATAATGGATGGAATTACTGTGACATGTGGTGAACGGATGTGATTCATGTGGTATGTGTGATGGATTGTGACATATAAGGTGCTGGATGTGGTATATATATGTGATGGATGTGATATATATGCTATATGTTTTGTTTGCAGTGATCGATAGCAAAAAAACAAAATTTTTTGGTCACTTTGCCGAGTTTAACACTCGGCAAAGAGCCTTTGCCGAGCGCCTTTTGCCCTGGCACTCGGCAAAGCTGCCAAAAAATGCGCTACCAGGTCTCTTTGCCGAGTGCCAGTACCCTGGCACTCGGCAAAGCTGTGTACACTACCATGTGTTTCCCAGCTTTGCCGAGTGCCAGGACTCTGGCACTTGGCAAAGAATTTTCCAAAAAGAAATATTTTTTCTTTGCCGAGTGCCGTCTTAGCTAGGCACTCGGCAAAGGATTTTTCAAAAAAAAATTCAAAAAAATATTTTTTTCTTTGCCGAGTGCTGGGTCAGGAAGGCACTCGGCAAAGGATTTTTCAAAAAAAAAGGGAAAAGCTTTGCCGAGTGCCTTCCTGACCCGGCACTCGGCAAAGACGCCGTCAACGGCTGACGGCCAATTTTCTTTGCCGAGTGCCGTCTTGGCACTCGGCAAAGCCTTTGCCGAGTGCCCGACAAACGGCACTCGGCAAAGAACCCTTCGCCGGATGCGGCTTTGCCATTTGCTCTTTGCCGAGTGTGGCACTCGGCAAAGAGCGCGTCTCCAGTAGTGCGCGTACTCTGGATAATGTTTGGAACAGCTAGCTTCAAGTGGGGTCTAGCAAGATATAGGGAGAATATTTAGATATTTATTATAATTTACTGGGCTCCAACTTGTGCAAAAATAGGGAATCTTTTCAAAGCTTGAAAGATCCCCAAGTTTATGATAAGGTTTAAACAATCAGCCAATACTTTTTTCATGACCAGGGCCACATACTTCGGCATTGGATGCTATGTATATCAATATATATATGGTTCACTGGTTACTTCAGCAATATACTTGCATGAACCAATTTTAATTTACAAACACATCCTTGGCCCTTCCACTTGCACAGAGTTAATTGGCCTCGTTTGGCGTGGCTTTAAATGGCTTCGGTTCATAGGTACAGTGCGTGGAGAGCTGGAGCCGGTGAAGTAAAAAATAGTGCAACATCTCATAGTTTATTTTGAGAGGAGATAAAAATGACTCCATGCTGTGTCAAAGTATGAGGTGCACATAAGGTCAAAATTGATCTGCGGTGTGCAAACTTCAAAGTTTGAGTTGAGTTAAATGTAACTATATTTGAAGTATATCCGTTTTGTGAATGATGTGCAAGTCCCCCTTCTGAAAATTCTGTAGCAAGCGTATACACCAAAAATATGCTTTCAAGCAATTTTTTGTTTTGTTTTTCAGACCACTTTATGTATTATTAGAATTATTTTATGGTAAGGTGGAAGACAGAAGGTTTAATATTCCCTGCAAAACAATTGAATCTTTCATCTATCTCCACGAGCGATGATTGAATGGAACATATGAGCCCACATATTGTTTTATGTAATTTTGAATTTTGTTGGGGGACCCACAGTTCGAAATTTATTTTGATAGGCACACATAAATTTATTTAAACTATAAAATAGTGAATCATTACCAAAATTTCTGAAACTCCCGGACAACAACATATGACAAAGAACTTGATCAAGTAATAACACATATAACTCAACCTAATAATGTGCACTGTCTACTGCTAATATATGGATGTAATCCCATTAATCGAAAGGTCAACAAAAATATAGTTTCTAAGTGAAAAATACACAATAGACATATAGAAATAAAGATGAAACTTTTGCTAAGGATGTAAATTTTATCTCGCCAACAATAATCGGCATATTTCAGAAAATGAAAGGAGACTGAACCATGTCCCATCATGTCGCTAAAAAAACAATATTCAAAGTGAAGTGGGAAATAAATGATGTTCATATATTCTCATATGCTTATCTCAGAAAAGAAGGAAAACTACTCATCGTATGGCTTTCCAAAGTTGGAACGCCCAGTATGTTTAGTTGGGAGAATTTCGTCTGCTCCGTTCCTGCCAATCCTATGAGCCATATACCATCCAAGGACAATAAAACTTTTCTCATGAATAAAATCTATTACTAACTTGTTCTCATCACAGTGTAGCATCAATTTCTACGCGTGTATTAAGCCAGCTAACTTTTACAATTAACATCCTCACAACAATTAATGAAATTTCAATGCATATATATATCTTAATTAGAACGAGGGTGGGATTTCATCTTGTTTCAATTTTGTAGGTACAAAATAGTGGAAAACTAATTTAAACTAAAGCACAACAAGAACAGAAGATCAAGTGAGAATGACATCCACCAAGGAGTGAAGCATGAATTCGATCGTACTCGCACGTAACGATGAGCAAACCAGTCGTTGCATGTACAAGAATAGAATCAATAAATATATATGGGATTCCACAAGAAAGATACATTTTTTGCATAAAAGAAAACGCAAATATAAAAAGTCAGAACAAAAGTGATTCCACTACTGTGAGCCCTACCTACCATGCATATGCAGAGAGGAATTGTGCTATAGCTCTCGTTGCTTGTTGCAATGTGGCGCCCAACAAGCCACACCTTTAGCTGCCTTGCAAATCTGATCTTCACGTATGTAGTACATCCTGTTGTGGTTTTGGAATCTAGAAAGATATAAAGGCATGCATTGATGCAAATCAAAAGATAAAGAATAATAGTCACCAATGCCTCTAGCTAAAGAATAGGCATCTCTCTCCCTCGTCACTGTTACCTCACCGGCCAGGCCAGTGCGCATACGTACAGTGGATTTGTGTGATGCCGCGATCCGAAACCGATTGCATGCAATCTATAATACATATCCCATGCATGGCCATCTGTCGCTACTAGATCTATCTAAGTTGTACTAGTTGCATACATGCAGATCAACTATTTTATAGAGTTTCAAAGGCAGCATACCTCATCACTTTGTCTGGTGGGCTTTCAACCAGTTGAGTAATCGACAAGTGGTGGTCCAAATCCATCCTTAGCGATAGTTAAGTACATACGTAGCCCCTTTTTTTCCAAATGGCACCGTCGTTATTACATTCTTTTTGTTAAATATTCATAAAATCACGCGAACTTTGATTTGGCAAAGATTCTATTTATTTTAAATTGTGACTTGTGAAAATGGGTAGCTATGATTCATAGCTAGTGGGTACATATAATCATTATCATCTGGCCCAACATGACACAAAGATCAATATGCCACTGAACTGTAGTTCCATTTGAGGGAAGTACTTTAAAACAATGTGATTAGAAACCACACAAGAGAATAAAGACTATGCACCCACCCATTAATTAACTGTTCATGGTTTATAAATAAATAAGTAAATTGTACATTTCTGGATAGTAGTATTATCCTTTATTTTTATTGTAGACTTTCTAAATTTGTTTTAGTTCACTTTGATGGCACCATATCAGATTAGTCGGACCCTCTGGTCATAATGTAAAGTTCTGTTGCTCTTAGCAAAAAGGTACGGTGTATCAGGAATAAGATAATTGGAGATATGTTCCATAATGCAGAACATGATGGCAAACAACATTATAAGAACCTAGTTGGCTTAACTTTACCAACTTTATTTTTTTTGAAAAAAAACTAATCTGGCTAATCTTACTATTACTAATAGGAGGATATCCATGTTAATCAGTCATCACGAGATGTGACAAAAAGAGAAAATCCTAGAAATTCTTAGAGAAAATAGAAATATCATGCCATCAATTACATAAACTCTAATCAACAGTGACAATAATATATATTGGATCTAATTTGTTTATTAACCTGCCACCTATGCAACAAAGTAACATCCTAAATTTGTATTTAAATTATCTACCTATACCATTATCAAAGATAATATGGAAGCAACCCTCTAAATCTATCAAGGCTCTTATTTTGTACATGCCTGTTTGTTGGGAACATGCGAACAAATGGCTCATCCTTCTTCCTTTTCCGTTCTTACCGAAACACCTCATCGTTGGCTGCACCTCTGCCATTACAGTTCAGTTGCAGCTGCAATTGAGTTGCACCTGTCACTGCTACTTCATCTCCGGCCCTGCTCTACCCTAACAGACGTGTCATGTGCCGCTAACAAAAAGCATGTGTTGTGACGCACATGAGTAAAATGACAATTTAGCTAAATCTTTATCAAAACTACCCACCTCTGCCATTCAAAGAAGGTAATATAAAGTATCCCTAATTTGCATTAAATTACTTCACATATGTCATCAATAAAAATAAACTAAAACAAATCCTTAGACTACATCTAAATCAACCCCCCCCCCCCCCCCCCCCCCCCCCGCACACACACACACACACATATATATATATATATATATATATATGAAACAGTACCATAAATTAAAAGTACCCTCCATGTATCAAAGTAGCAGTTTTTAAACAAAACATCAAAAATTTGCACATCTATATATAGAGCAGCCCTATATGGGACATGCCACAAATATTGATACGTAAAATCTTTTTGTTCTTTTCTGCTAGTACACATGGAGCTAAATTTTGTTGTTTTGTATGTATTTTTAAAAACCAGTTTGTATATCAACTTGTGTGACATGTCACTATGGATGCAATATGGATGTGCTGATTTTCAAACACTTTGAGAAACACTTGTAAGTTGGGGAAAATATGCGGTGGAATGGTGAATTTGTGAAAACCCCTAAAAATGATTCTTAATAGTTTTCATAATTCCACCATGAAGTTGTGGCTTCCATTGAATATTCTCTCCACCTTTTGTTACTACAATATATGAAAAAGTAGTTCAAATTAAAGTAAACATACATATTGTATGACCCCATGTATGTAGAGATCAATTATACATACATATGCTATCTAGAGGCAAGTACGTACAAATCTATAACGAATCACAAGCTAATGACTAGAACAATGCATTTTAAATTGTAATACTGCTCCAGGACAGTAAATTATGTTCCGTGCTATTTTAGATAAATTTATATTTACTTGTTACTATAAATTACTTATCGTCAATAATGATCAAACCAAGAAAATGCACGGTATGGAAGATTGTTTAATCTGTATACATTCATAAGACAATACATGTTACTTAACTCTCAGCATATATGTATATATGATATATATTCATATAAGTCCGTCGAGAAAGGGTCGGTCGATCGATCGATCAGTACACGCAGTCACCATATATAGCAAGTTAGAAACAAAACATCAAAAAGGAAGAAGCTAGCTAGAAGACGAAATTAGAAGCTAGGTAGGCCACCATTTCATCCTCTCGCTCACTAGCTAGCTCCTACTTACAAGCTAGGCATGCTTGAAGCTAGCAGGAGGCTAGTTGCCTTAGTTATTCCTGTCAACTCTCTCATCAGAAGAACAGGACGGGAAAAACCTGCCCTTAATTGACACACGCTACTAATCAACACTGGTATAGTGGTATACTCTTCGACCATGCATGATCTGTTTATTTTCTCACGCACACATGTATATACGTACGTGACTTGTACCGGTGACGATGCCCTGTTGTCTAAACCCAGAGCGCGCCAGCGTTCATGAGCATGGGCACGAGCTCGCCGGCGAGGTGGAGCGACATGACGCTGTTGGTGCCGCCGACGAGCTTGCCGCCGATGAAGACGGCGGGGACGGCGGGGCCCCTCCCGCCCAGCATCTTGAGGAGGGCGCGCTCCATGTCCTTGCCCCTGGGGTCTCTGTCCAGCTCGTGCACCCGCGCGTTCACGCTCAGGTCCGCCATCAGCTGCGTCACCGTGTGGCACATGCAGCAGCTGCTCAGCGTGAACACCACCACCGCACGCTCCGACGCCAGCTGCAGCACACGCTCCATTTGATATCACTTGATCGGTGAGCAAGCTAGCTTGCCTTAGTTATCTCTGTCTGTCTGTCTATGAGTGTGTCAATGCAACAAGCTGCTAGCTGTGGATGCACGTAGAGATATGAGTAGTATGGACGACTGATGGTTTGGGAGCACAGGGGTGGCTGCCTTTTATAGAGTTTGCAGGCTGCCTAGGTTTCCCATAACGGGTCCGGGTCGACTACCACTCTAGCTAGCGCTGCACGGAATTCATCAACTTTTTTGAACAGCCCATCACGATCTAGTTTACTGAGATCAATTTAGGTGTTTGGATAATGCATGAGCCGTCTTTCCAACAGGGACCAAGGAATATATCTTTGGAATTGTGTTGTATTGACCTAGCTAGCTACTGAGAATCTCACAAACCTACACTTTTTCCTTCTCTTAGATCTGATTTCCTTATTCAGTAATGTTTCTGCAAAATATTTGAATTGATCAATTTCATGTCCTATTTTGTTCTGGACAGAAGAAGGGGTTGCCTTTGCAACATAATACGAGGGCATTCAATGGGTTAGGATCTAGGTTAGTTCACCAAGCCTATACCCCACTATGCTAGATTTGCACATCACTGCCGGCATCATCACTGCCGGATTTGTGAGAGCTGGCAGTGATGTACCTTCACTGCCGGTTATGAGCTTGAAAATGAAAAAATGATTGGGGCTGGGCTAAAACCGGCAGTGAAGGACCACATCACTGCCGGTTTGTGGCTTGAACCGGCAGTGTTTTGGCGGCCACTCATCACTGCCGGTTTAAGCCAAGAGCCGACATAGTGATTGTGCTCTATCACTGTCGGTTCTAGCCAAGAACTGACGGTGATAAGCCTACAACACAAAAAGGCTGCAGCCGTCCTCTATTTTCTCCTCTCTTCCATCTCGAGAATAGAGGCGCGCGTTTGGACCCTTCCCTCCATTGCTGCGGCTGCTCTTCACCATGAAGCTAGTGCTTAGATTTTGAAGAATGGCTTAATCTTTTTGCTTTAAGGTTAGTAACAAACATCCACTTCTTTGATTTTGTTGCTTAATTAGCTTCGTTTTGATGACTACATTGATTCTTATTCTAGTTCTTTCTCCATTCTAGAGAGCACTTTTCCAATTGGACATTTGTGAAAGGCTCAAATTATGGTGAATCCATCATCCAAAAGGTTGGTGTCTATGAACACATTTAAATTCCTAGCTAATTATTCTATGGTGGTCAAAATCATTATTGTTAGTATATGATGCTATAATTAGTTCTTAGAAGTAGAGTAGAATAGTTGTTCTTTAATATTGTGCAATAATTGTTTTTTACTACGATTTTCAATTTACAGGGCGGGGCTACCAATTTTAATTTTTCAATAATTAGTGTACAATAATATTTTCCAAAAATCGTACTTTTGAGCTACAATTGTTGTTAATGAAGCTCGATTTCTTATTAATTCTTTGTAATTACTGTCTCAGTATTTTTTTTTGTGCAGAGATGGATCGAGAGTGGATGCATCTGTCCCGAATGGACAAGCAGTACATGCATGGCGTCAGCCAGTTTATCACCGATGCCAAAGCCCATGCTGGGAATGGGAACCCTGTCTTCTGCCCATGCAAAGATTGCAAGAATCATAGGAAGTTTCGTCAAATTGAGTCTATACGATCGCACTTGATTACCAGGGGGTTCATGCCAAACTATACAATAGCCTGACGTAGCCATCCACGATGCTGACGAGGAACTCGGTGTCAACATGGAACCTATGGCCATAGTTAATAATGTGTTTAGGAACACGCTAGCTGATGACACCGAGGATAACGATAGCATTTCTCAGCTGCTACGTAATGTAGAGACCGGATGTGTTAGTGAAAGACAGCTGAGAAAGCTAGAGAAAATGAGACAAGATGGCAAAACACCATTGTATAGGAATTGTCCAATGAGCAAACTGAAAGCCAACATCATGTGTTAGAGTTCAAATCGACAAACGGATTGAGCGATAAAGGCTTCGATCAGTTGTTAGGTATAATAAGGAAAATACTCCTAGAAAAAACAAGTTGCCAGAAAAGACATACTTGGCCAATTAAATGATCTGCTCCATCGGCCTTGAGGTTGAAAAAATCCACGCGTGTTTCAATGATTGCATATTGTACCGTGGAGAAAAATACAAAGACTTGGACAAGTGTCCCTGGGACACTTGTCTTGTCCAAGTCTTTGTATTTTTCTCCACGGTACAAGGAAGGACCGTCAGATGAGGGTACCAAGACCAGAGGAGGTCCCGTAAAGGTCGTTTAGTATTTCCCTATAGCTCCCCTAATGCATAGGCTATTTGCATGTGCAAAGTCAGCTAAGCTATTGCGCTGGCACGGCAAAGAGCGTAAGAAAGATACAATGATGAGGTACCCCGCCGATGGGCATGACTGGAGGACTGTCAATACTATGTTCTATAAGGACATCGATGGAGAGGTAAGGCACCTTTGGTTTGCTTTGAGCACAGATGGGATGAATCCTTTCGACCAAGTTAGAAGCAATCATAGCACCTGGCCAGTGACGCTCTGTATATACAACCTTCCACCTTAGGTCTATATGAAGCGGTCGTACATCCAGATGCCACTACTGATCCAAGGGCCAAGACAGCCTGAGAATGACATCGATGTGTTTCTAGAACTAGTGATCGATGAACTAGTGGAGATGTTTGAAAAAGATGTGCCAGATGTTTGGGACGAGTACAAAACGGAACATGTCACGATCAAGGGAGTACTTATCGCTACAATCACTAACCTGCCAGGTCGAGGTTCGTTGTCCAGAGAGAAGACAAAATGCTATATTGGATGTGTCGAGTGCTTGGACGACACTGATGCGGTAAATCTGTCAAATAACTCAAAGATAGTTTATATGGGACACCGTAGGTTCCTACCTAAGGATCACCCGTACTGTAGGAACAGTTATATGGGACACCGTAGGTTCCTACCTAAGGATCACCCGTACTGTAGGAACAGAAAAGATTTCAATGGTGCTATTGAGAAACGTTTAGCTCCAAAATATCAAGACGGGCCTGCGATACTTCGAGAACTCAACAAACTAGAGGTTGTCATTGGGAAGGGGGACAATGCAGTAGCAGCGCCTGATGGGAGTGTTTGGAAGAAAAAATTGCTTTTCTAGAAACTACATTACTAGCTATTTCTAAGTGTATGCCACTGTCTTGATCCCATGCACATCACTAAAAACGTGTACGCTAACACTCTTAACACCTTGATGGACACCAGGGGGACATCGAAGGATTCACTAGCCACACGCCTGGACATGCAACACTTAGGAATCAGGAAGGAGCTGCATCCCGTGAAGCTAGAGAATGGCCAGTTCAAACTTCCAATTGCGTCATGGACATTGAAGAAGGAAGAAAAGCGTGCGCTTATTTCTTTCTTCAATGAACTCAAAGTTCCAACGGGCTACTGTGTGAACCCGGAGAGGCTAGTGAACATGAAAGAACTCTAGTTCAACTATGGCCCTATGAAGGCCCATGCCTATCATGTCATTATGACTCAGCTGCTCCCTATTGCCCTGCGTGGTATCCTCTCCCCAAATGTTCGCGCCCCAATCATAAAGCTTTGCTTGTTCTTCAATGCGATCTCAAAAAAGGTCATTGATGTGTCCATGCTAGAGCAGCTACAGCGAGACATAGCCAAAACTCTCATTAGGCTTGAGATGCATTTCCTGCCGACTTACTTTGATATCTCGTTGCATCTGCTCATTCAACTTGTTTACCAAATTAGAGCCCTTGGCCCAATATACCTGCATCAGATGTTTCCTTTCAAAAGATTGATGAAAGTTTTCAGGAGGTATGTTAGAAACAGATTCAGGCCAGAAGGGGGCATGGTTGAAGGATGGTCAACAGAGGAGGCCATTGAGTTCTGCATATATTATCTGGACATCAAAAGGGTTGGAGTTCTAGAATCTCGTCATGAGGGAAGACTACGTGGCAAAGGAACGATCGGGGAGAAATCTGTTACAGTAGACGACCCTGTTTCTTTCAGACAAGCACAATTTGCTATTCTCCAGCAAGCTGAGGGTGTGATGCCATACATTGACGAGCACACGCAATCGTTGCAAACTCTGTATCCGAGTAGGTCACAGGCTTGGCTAGATAAAAAAAACATAAGGAGGAATTTGTCAGCTGATTGCGACGTCGCTTGCTTGGAATAAAGTTGGGTAATCAACTGGATGCCTTAGCCAAGGGGCCTTCGAGTACTTATCTTAAGTACCAAGGGTATGAGATCAGTGGATTCACATTTTACACAAAAAAGCAAGATGGAAAGAGCACATACCAAAATTGTGGTGTTCGTTTTGATGCTCACGATGAGAACAGCAACATGCTGGAGACATAGTTTGGTTTCATAGAGGAGATATGGGAGCTAACCTATGGTCCATTGAAGGCAGCTCTTTTTCGCTGCCAGTGGGTCCAGCTCGAGGAAATCAACACTAACAGCGAAGGGTTCACTACCGTTGATCTCACTAAGACCACATACAGAGATGACCCCTTCGTCCTTGCAAGAGATGTTATGCAAGTCTTCTATGCAAGGGACACTAAGACAAAAAGAAGGTTAAAAATAGTACTAGAAGGGAAAAGGAATATTGTCGATGTCGATGGAGTGATGGACGAAGAAGACAACAGGGGCTATCAGGAAATGCATCCATTCAGGATGAACGTACCCCTACCTATCCTTCAAGATGGTGACGAGCCTGCTTACGTACGAATTTATCACAATGAGGCCCTCATTGTTGATGCACCTAAAGATAGATAGATTATTGTTAACTATATAATCATTATGCAGACGTTGTATTAGTAATTCGCACTGAATATTTAATTTGTGCGTATCTCTACAATTTAATTATTGACTATATAATCAAATATTAAGTTGATGTTCACAAACACTATTATTTGATAATTATAGATCATTAATTAATTATCATAGAATTAAATAATCAAGACACAAATTTTTGTGTTATTTTAGAATATAAACTAACTGCATTATTTCTATTAATAAATAAATAAAGAAAAGCAAACTAACTGAACTCTCTATCCTCGCTCAGCGGTTAAGGCTGCGCACTCTATACTCAGAGACCCTCGCTCGAATCCCAGGCGTACCAAACTTTTTTGATTTTGCATTTATTATTTAGTAGTGCATTATGATGGGATAAAAGAAAAAATAAAACCATTCTAAACGAACTCCCTATCCTAACTTAGCAGTTAAGGCCATGAGTTAAGGCCATGCACTCTTGACCCCATGACTCGTGCTCGAATCTTAGGCGGGCCAAACTTTTTATATTTATACAAAAAGGCTACGATGGCAGGCTCCAAACCGACAATGTTTTTTTATATTTTTTACTAAAAGATGGTGGCAGGGCCCTTCACTGTCGGTTTTGGTTTTAAAACCGGCAGTGATAGCTTCTATCACAGTTGGTTTTAAAACCGACAGTGATAGCTTCTATCACTATCGGTTTTTAAACTAAAACCGACAGTGATGTATAGATGCTCCTCACATGCCAATAGTGCTCCCATGACCACAACAATTGGAACACTGCTCCCACCTACCCCGACAACTTTAGTTTAGAAATAAAAATATACCACGACTGCTAGCACCTATAAAATGGCCCTGGGCCAGGAGCTAGCCTCTCCATGCATGGTGGTTTTAGCCAGGCCTTATCTGCCATGATAAAATATTTTTCTCTCACAACAAACCACATATATCGTTATGCATCGTAGTCCACAAAAATGGTGCACACATGTAAGGTCTTTGTTATCGTATATGTAACTTATTTCTAATTTTTTGTAATTTTTTGATGTATTTCATTACTATCTAAATAAATATATTGCTCTTGTTAAAACTTTCCCACTGCAGTATCTAAATAAATATATCCTTTACATATATGCACCTTCACTGTCGGTTCTATTTAGAAACCGGCAGTGATAGCCACCTTCACTGTCGGTTCTATTTAAAAACTAACAGTGATGTCCATGTCTCCCTATATAAAACAAACTGCCGGCCACATACATCGATCCCACCTACCCACGAACTCTCTCAGTCTCATTTCTCGCGTTTCACTCTCACTTCCAAGACATCCACTCTCTCTCTACGTGATTTGGTCATGGCTCCTGTATTTTTCAATGGTATTGATATGTTGTCTTCTCTAATACTCTATCTATATTCATTTGACCTATATTTATATTCATGTTTCTTTGCATTCTACATTTATATATATTCTTATTCCTTGCATTCGATCTATATTTAATTATGTTGCCACATTTTACTTGGAAGAATTTTTTTGTGCATATATTTTATGTTCATATTTTTTTTGCATTTTATCGATCAAGTGGTATGAACAACGGACCTCCCCCACCACAAGAACTAGGTTTTCACCCTGGCGATGAGCCATTCGCTCCTAATATGGCCATTCCACGGTTCTCTATTCCAACTATTGTATGAAATATTTTCCAACATCTTTTGTTTTTTGATGCTAACAAATAAGTGTAATTAGTTTAATATCATTGTTGCATGTATATATATCGCAGACTATATCCCCAATAGATTGGCTACGAATAGCACTTAGCTGGTTCTTTATCTCAGACATCATCGAGAACACGGCATCTAATGCAAGTGGTCGGCTATGGACATGTGAACTAAGTTTTTTCATCCCTATGAGGGGTTCAAATCATTAGAACCATATCCATGGGATTGGAATACAGAGCCCGGATGTGATAAGCGCCCAATTAAGTGCCGTGCGCATCTGTTTAGAGGCACTTCGATGTATTTGCTATGATGTGCCTGATTTCTCGCACTTCACGGCACTTGCTTTGAATGTTGGTGATATCCCCATCCCATAAGCAAGCGAATGGTTTGTAAGCTACAAACCATGTAGATGTGGTAAAATGGTCACTTATACCTAAGTCGTGGTTATTTGTTGTTTATTATTGTAATAACATTCTCTAATTTTTTTCTCTGCATGCATATTGCGCTACAGGACCTTACCTATGCTGCATGTGGCTTGTGGGCCGTTCTAGACCAAGCTACGGAGCAACTCGGGTACCTCCTCTGGTCTTACCTATTCTGTAATGGAAACCTTGGCCAGCTCACTATAGAAGGACGCCAGTACTGCATAAGGATTACTAACAGAGGCAGTGGTCGTTGAGTAGGTTACATCTATGGCTGACCCTTCTTTCGGTATTATGAGGCAAGAGAGAGTGCACTCATACGGGCATTGGACTTCATCGATACAAGCGGATACATAATCCATGACATCAATTACCATATATGGCTACAGAGGCATGTTAGTGTGCGTGGCCCGATCGATCCCGATAATAATTCCGATAGTAATTAATGTTTATTTAGCTAGGTTTTCAAGGTCGTAGTTTAATTGTGTTCTAATTTTAATATGTATGGCTTTATGTGTTTAATTATTGTCATGCATGTAATTCGTATAACATTTGTTAGGCAATTACAAATATACATTCTGGTGTCATATTGGTCTCAAAATTATTCTTAGGCTTGCATGTGCCACGTGTGAAGGAAACACTAAGTTTTGGATTTTCCGAAGATGGTTTGCTACTTTCTGAGGTTTAATTGAATTTCTACGCGATGAGACTATTTAATTATAGGTTGAACGGAGTCTACCCACGAAAAGATCCGGAATGGTGCCAAACTTTTACACAGGACCTAATGTGCCCTTGGGATAAGAATTTTATGGAGGTGGATGAAAAAATCTATTGGGTCCAAGATGAAATTCACCCTCTTTTGTCTCATTCAGCACACAAAAAATATAATTAATAACAAATGATTAGAAAAACCTAAGATCCTATGTGGGATCTTAATTTGGGTGTATAAGCTTGCCAAAAAAATTCCAAGCCATTTCGACATAGGCAGAGTATACATGCTTCACAGATGTACATGTACCCTTTCATCGAATTATGACTATACACATAGGTTATCAAGGTTCCTGTGGTTCATATGTATTCTGGTGTTGTATTAGTCTCAAACTTTTTCTTAGGCTTGCACGTGCCACGTGTGAAGGAAACACCAAGTTTTGGATTTTCCGGAGATGGTTTGCTACTTTCTGAGGTTTAATTGAATTTCCGCGCGACGAGACCTTTTAATTATAGGTTGAACTGAGTCTACCCATGAAAAGATTCAGAATGGTGCCAAACTTTTACATAGGATCTAATGTGCCCTAGGGATAAGAATTTTGTGGAGGTGGATGAAAAAATCTATTAGGTCCAAGATGAAATTCGTCCTCTTTTGTCTCATTCAGCACATAGAAAAATATAATTAATAATAAAATGATTAGGAAAACCTAAGATCCTATGTGAGATCTTAATTTTGGTGTACAAGCTTGCCAAAAAAATTTCAAGCTATTCCGACATAGACGGAGTATACATGCTTCACAGAGGTACATGTGCCCTTTCATCGTGCCATGACTATGCACATAGGTTATCAAAGTTTCTGTGGTTCATATGCATTCTGGTGTTGTATTGGTCTCAAACTTTTTCTTAGGCTTGCACATGCCACGTGTGAAGAAAACACCAAGCTTTGGATTTTCCAGAAATGGTTTGCTACTTTCTGAGGTTTAATTGAATTTCTGCGTGATGAGACCGTTTAATTATAGGTTGAACTGAGTCTACCCACAAAAAGATCCAGAATGATGCCAAACTTTTACACAAGATCTAATGTGCCCTAGGGATAAGAATTTTGTGGAGGTGGATGAAAAAATCTATTGGATCCAAGATGAAATTCACCCTCTTTTGTCTTATTCAGCACACAAAAAAATATAATTAATAAAAAATGATTAGAAAAACCTAAGATTCTATGTGGGATCTTAATTTGGGCGTACAAGCTTGCCAAAAAAATTTCAAGCCATTTCAACATAGGAATACATATGCTTCTATTTATTTAGTATATAAAAGATTTTTTTAATATATATAAACATCACTGTCGGTTTCAAAAAAACCGGCAGTGATGAGAAAAAACCGACAGTGATGCTTTTTATCACTGTCAGTTTATTGTGAAAACCGGCAGTGATATATAAAAAATTAAAAAATAATTGTGCCAGCTCTCGGGTTTGAGCTTAGGTCTCGGGCTACAGAGTTTGGACACTTAACCGCTACGCTAGTATAGGATGTGTGCCAAGATTTATTTATTTTATCTTTTTGACCTTTAGACCGCTATAAGTTGAAGACGACCTCCTCCACCGAAAGAGGTTCCGGTTCCTCCTCCGATGCGATCTCATGGTCCGGATCATCCTTGAGGTTCACCTCGAGGTCCGATTCAGACGACAGCGTCGGTGGAGGCATCGGGGGCTACGTGAGGACGATGGGTTCAGCATCGCCCATGTTGTCTTCAAGCGGCGAGGCAATGTGGTGGCGGGTCGAGGGTCAGGGCGAGGTGTGTGTGGGAAGGGTAGTTGTCCATGGCCAAAACTAACAACGATTGTGTCATAGCCATGACTCATCGTCACCTGTTACCCCGTCGCCGAAGAATTGATCGGCAACAAGAAGCAGCTGATATCGCTAGGACGGGAGAGCCACATGATCCAACAAACAGTGATGGTGTCAATCAGGTCGGTGAGAACGAGCAGCCATGGACCTTGTCTGGCCTACTCGATCTGGGTCAAAATGACCAAGATGGCCAGGTAACTTTGGTATCATGTCACTATATAGCCACGCACACTAATCAATTGAGGGTCATAGCTTACTTGGTGTCTCTAGCAGGAGCCTCCGCCGGTCAAGGAGCCAGAGGGTTTGGGTAACAGGAAGGCCAGATCCAAGCAAGGCGTGTCAACGATTCCTATTGATAGGAATGCACACTAGCACATTACTGAGTTCGATGAATTCGGGGATCCACTCTCACCGCCTATAGCTTTGACCAAATACAAGACTATCCTCAGGTTACTTGTTAGGGACTTCATCCCGATTAAGTACAAGAAGTGGATTGGGAAAAATGATGACCGGTGGAGGGTTCCCGAAAGCGAGAAGGATTACATATGGGATGTCAAGATCCCAAAGTATTTCACTTTCCCAGCCGAGTATGACAGGGAGTTAGTCAAGAAAAAAACAAAAGAAATCATGGGGACATGCTTCAAGAATTTCAAGGGGACATTGTACAAGAATTTTGTCCTCCAAAATAAAGAGCTAGATTTTGATGGTGGACAGTTTAGCAAGCAGAAGGACTTATGGCAGAATTTCAAGGAATACAGGTTATCCGAGGAGTACTTAGAACTAAGTAGGAAGAATAAGGAGAATTCGCAGAAAGCGATGAATCCTCATCATCTTGGCTCTCGTGGCTACGCAAAAAAGTTACCAAAATTTAAAGCAGAACTTAAAAAGATGGATCACGTTGCTGAGGAAGGTGTTTAGGTTGAGACTGCCGATTGGGAGCCCAGATCGGTATTATGCTGTATGGGGAGAAATATACGACACGCCGAGGACGGGAGCTTTAGCTCCTCAAATCAACCCATGAGCGAACTCATCTAAAGGATCTCCCAGGTAACTGAGGAGGTGAGGCAAGGGACTCGCAATTCTAATAGGGAGAAAGACGTGCTTACCCAAGCACTTGGAACCAAGGAGCACCCTGGTCGCACTAGAGGAACCGGTGTTGTTCCTTAGAAACTAGCATTCCCCCAAGAATCTAACACTTATCAGAGCCGCTCGAGGGGTAGAGCGGAACATGAAGCAGAGTATTTGAGGAGACTAAAAGAGATGGAAGATAGAATGGAAGCACGGATTGAGGCGACCGTTGAAGCACGAGTCGAGCAAATTTTGTTGTCCAAGGGGTCAGTAGTACCACAAAACCCTACTTCTAGTGCCTTTAGCCCATAGTTTAGGGGTCGCAACAGCTGTGGATCGACCCCGCTCGACGAAGAAGAGGCGAATGTGCCTCATCTGGTGGACGACATCACTAAACTCGTCAATGTCAGATTGTACATCTGTCAGGAATGGACAAAGGACAAGGTGGCGCTCGGCCAGGCCGGGCCTGCAGGAGACGGGATAATTAATGGCCGCCCAATTCCACTGGGTACGCTTGCATCACCATTGACAGAATACTTGATAAGAAGTATAACAAGATACCCATTGAGTACCCCATAGCGGAAGATAGACCAAAACTTGGTCAAAATAAGGGCTCTCAAGTCACCTGGCGCAAGCGCTTCATTAAGCTTGACCATCAATTGTCCTCTGATGATGAAGATGACTGCGAGTCTTCGCCCACCCGCGATGATCACTCACCATCTCCCAACAGAGATCACTCCCCTCCTCATCCGTAGCCACCACCCTGAGAAGACAGAGGTCTCCTTCTATTCCTCCTCGTCTGACTCCATCTTCATCAGCCCTAAGAAAAGAGACTCCTCCTGCTCCTCCTCCTCCTCCTCCATCTTCATCAGCGTCGGGAAAACAGAATTCTTGTCATCATCCTCCTCCTCCACCTCAGCCCAAAACAAGATCAAGGACATCCTCGCAGTCGTAGAAAGGGTCCTTGGATTCGGTCGCTAATGCTCCCAAAGTAGACCGACATAAAAGAAAAAGGCCGTTCAGTGGAAGCGTTACCACCTTGATGAAAGACAAATTTACAGCACACATCTCAAAGGAAGATTGTGTTAGTTTCTTCAATCTATGTGCCTCACTGCCTCCGTTTTTGTTGAAGTCCGAATTCGAAAGGCAAACACAGAATAAATACGCTACAACAAGAGACGAAGAAATACACAATAAAGATTTAAGGGACATTATGAAGTTAGTCGAAGACAACCCTGATTTAACCATGGAAGAGGTCGCGAATATCTATTATGATATACAAGGGACAGGAACACTGGCAATGAAGTATGAAAGGGGCAATCTTTTGGTTCCCAATCATGAGTATAAAAATCTAACAACATATATGCGCCAGTTATATGAATATTACATGGCTCAAGCAACAGAGATGGACAACTTTGGTTTTGAGGTTATTATCCGTTCGCCACATGTTTTCCAATATCCTGAAGAAGAGAAGTTTGATGTCGAGTGGGAGTGCTTGTTCTAGCTATACTAGAAATGCTCTCTTGATGTTCAAATGTTGACACTGTAGACTATGTAAGTACTCTACATGCACGATATTACAAATAACTACTCTCTCGAGACACAAATTGTTAACTTTTGAGCACTTCCCATGATTTTATGTAGGTGTATAGCAAAATTTTGCATTCTAAAAAGCAAATGGGATTACATAGGCTTCTTGGACCCCATGCGAGTCAATGAGAGGACATGTCTAGGCCTGATGTGGAAGACCTAAAATAGAGATTGATTGCTGTTTTTGACGAATTCACGATGAAGAAGAAAACCCACTTACTTCTATCCTACAACTGCGAGTATATGTTCTCGGCTTTTAATTTTATGCTTCTTTTTCGTTAAGATTATTCAATAATTAGGATTCTGTGATTGCAGCAACCATTTCATCTTTATTTGTGTTAATCTTGCCAAAAATCTGCTCGAGGCGTGGGACTCGAAGAAAAAACCATTTCATCATCTAGATGCACTGGTGGCAGTGCTGAATTAGTAAGCGATCCTAATAACTATTATTTTCTAATCACACATACTACTTTCTAATGTTTCTCCTTTTAATGTTGCTCATTGTCTGAAGAAGACATATCAGTGGGACGCTGGTCCCATTCAAGGTTGTCGAAATGGAGGAGAAGTACCTATCACAGCCGGCGGGAAACAATGAATGCGGGTTTTATGTAATGTGGGCAATGCTTCGCTACATCATCGGGAAATCGGAAGAAGCCGATAAGTTGGTGTGTATAATCTCCATTTTATTTATTTCTGTTAATAATTCAACAAAATGATTTACTATTCCTCTTTGGATATCATCTTTTTTGAACAACAACGCAAGAAATTTAAGCACAAAAGGCTGCTAGACATGGAGATCGTCGCACTACAATCAGAGCTAGCAAAATTCATCTTAGCCAAGGTATTGGAAAAAGATGGAGTATTTTCCATTGCACAATCCATGAAGTACAAGGACTAGTATGGCCCAGAGCAGCTTGCCAGATTATTGTAGGAAGTCCGAGAAGCATGTGTGAAGTCTAGGAACATTTCTTTTTTATTTTGAGGGATCGAGATGTGGATAAGAACATTTGAATTATAATCGTAATATTTGTAATATTTAATATTGATGGACCTGTCGTCTACATAGCGTATATAAAGCGAAACCTGATTCCACGAAAAAATATAAATTAAAATAAATTATAAAACAATAAAATATGAACAGGCCATCACCGCTGGTTAGCAACAAATCGGCAGTGTTGTCGTAACCATCACTGTCGGTTAGACAGTGTTGTCTTGCTCAGCACTGCCGGCTTCAACCATGAACCGACACTGATAGTTACAAGAACACTGCCAGTTTGATCCATGAACCGACATTGATATTTACTACAACACTACCGGTTTGATCCATGAACCGATAGTGTAGGCTTGCTCAACACTGCTGGCTTGAGCCAAGAACCGACACTCTTAAAGCAACCGTCACTGTTGGTTGGCACTACAAATCGGCAGTATTGTTCAACTAGACACTGCCGGGCTAAGCCAGGAACTGACACCGTTTCCTGTAGATCAGTGTCGATTTTTAAGGACTAGCAGTGATGTCAACCCCCATCACTGCCGGTATGCCACTGTCGGTTCAAAATCCGGCAGTGAAGTGGGTTTTTGAACCGGCAGTGATGTCCAGATCTGAGGTAGTGCCCCAACCCTAGAGTTATTGTGGCTAATACTGGCCTCCAATTATTCCAAATAAATCTCAAAGACCCATTCATGCATGTGTGTACATGGGGAAGTGCAGAAACTTTAGTCCCACTTTGCTAGTTGAAGCGGAGGATGTTCATGTGTGTATATGAGGAAGTAGAGAAACTTTAGTCCCACTTTGCTAGTTGAAATGGAGGATGGCATCCTTAAATATGGAAGCCAACTTCACTTCATCAAGTCTAGTATGGGGGAGAGAAGGGAACTCCACATGTGCTCCCTCGCTGGGACAAGCTTAGGCCAGGGCGAAGGGCACAGGCATGTGGCACTTCCATGAATGGTCTACCAAAGTTTGACTCATGACCTTCTAGGAGCGCAACCTCCTTTTGAAGTTTTAGTTTTTGGTTACCTTTAAGTTTGCAAATTGGAAACCTCGTTGGTTTATATCATGATCGTGACAACACGAGATCGTGCAAGATATCCCTATACAAACAACCAATCCGCCACCACCTCAAACATGTCTATCTGAGTTATGGTTTTGACTCTTTTTCGCTATTGTGCCATCGTCATAGCCTCTCCATCCCAAGTGCCTGCATGCATGGGCAACCGGGAATGCAGATCTTAAGAATTTATCATCATTTCGAGATCCTACATTAGGAGAGGGAGAATAAGGTTTTTTAAAAGCATCTTCGCACTTCTCGCGACCACCATGACGGCTCGTCATTCATCCAAGTCAACGTGCCATGTTGAAAGCCCTAGTTTGGTTTTGGCTAATTGATAAAACCTATTTGGACTAATCCTTGCATGTAAGTGTGTGACTAGATAGGATGGTACAATCCAAGTGGTGGAGCAAGATGAAGTCCATGGTGTTGTTGGTAGACTTGTGATAAAGGTGATCAAGCTCCGGACTTGCAAAAGAAGAAAGAGGAAAACAAAATGGGCTCATGTCAAAGGTGATATCCATAGGGCCATTTTATTTTTTGGTGATCGAGACACTATAGAGAGTGTGATCACATTTAGGCTAGATGGTCGTACTATTAAGAAGGGAGCTCTTATCGGACAACTCGATCATCTAGTGCCACTAGGTGTTTTAAATACTTGCATTGCATTTTAGGCCTAGTGCACAATCGGTGAGAAGTGAATAACCTTTGAAAAATATTTGTGAAAATGCTAACACACTTGCACATGATGGTGAAACACTTGGAGTGTTAGCACATTTGTAAAGGTGGTGAAAAAAGGTGAAGAAAAGGAGGTGTAGCCGGGCTTGTGTTTCTGCCCCGAGGGCACCGCCACCCTTGTGATGGGGCAACGCCACCCCTGTGGCGGTGACTGGCAGAGGAGGCCAAGAGGGAGGTGCTCTAGGGGGCACAACCACCCCTTGTCCGATGGCACCGCCACCCCTAGGGCGGTGCCCACCTAGACTCGGACGAGAGCGAGGTTGTGGAGGCTGGCATCACACGTGGTGGTGTGCACCGCCTCTGGTGCGACGGTGCACCGCTGGGGGCATCGCCACCTTGTCTGGTGGCACCGCCCCTTTTCAATAGAGAGCAGGGGAAACAGTGATGGGCACCGCCACTCCTAGGGCGGGGCACCGCCATTTTTATCTAGAGAAGGGGGTTTCTCAAGCAGTGGCTGGGTGGTCACCACCACCCTAGGGGCAGTGCCACCGCCGCCTGTCCAGTGCCCCAATGGCTAGTGGATGACCATTGGAGGGGCACCACCACCCCATGTCTGGTGCCACACCGATATGTTCGATGACCCCGTAGAAGCTGACTCAAAGGGGTAACGAGTCTATTTGCTTGTGGGCTTATAAATAGAGCTAGCTAGTGGCCAGCCTTGGCCACTCTCTTGGCACTTCTAACAGCTGCATACACCCTTTGAGAGTTGAGCACATCACTCCACTCACTTGCACACTTGATTTCATCATCTTTAGTGAGATTGGAGAGCCTCTAGTGCATTGCTTAGTGTTCTAGCATCTTGTGGCACTAGTTGGGCAATTTGGGCTGGTGGAGTTCTTGTTACTCTTGGTGTTTGCCAACACCTAGAGAGCCCGGTGATTGGTCGATCGTTGAGCGGAGGAAGGTGATTGTCTCTGGCTCTGATCATTGTGATTGTGAGGGGTTCTTGTGCCTTCCCCGGTGGAAGGCCGATTTAACGTCCAAGTGATGGATGCGCTAGTCCTTTGTTGCTGCCAAGGCTAGTAGCAAATGAATAGACTCCATGCGCGCTACTGGTTTAAAGACTTCCTCGAAGTTGATGCCCTCGTGCTAAATAAAGCCTCGAGCGACGAGGCGCGCCTTGTGGTTGACAATGGCACCGAGCTTGTCTCGCTTGACCTTGTACACCCACTTCAGGCTGATCGAAGGCATCCTGGAGGTGGATCATCAAGCTCCCAAGTCTCATTTTCCTCGATCGCCTTCATCTCCTCCAGCATCACTCATCACTAGTTTCCATCGTGCTTCGCCAGCGCAAACGTGGGTGGTTCCTCTGCACTGACTAGCAGTAGCTCTTGGTCATTGAGCTGCCGACCAGCCAGGCCTAAGGGCCCTGTGCCACCGACGATGTCATCCAACCTACGAAACTGCACCTCCTCACCTTCGTGGAAGGCATCCATGAACTCGGTGATGTCACTTGGAGGTGAGGCGAACTCGATCGGCATCGAAGGAGTTCCCTATTCCATCGGAGTGCTCGGCACAACACTTAGAGTGCTTAGCACCCCGGTTGCAGTGCTCGGCACTACTCCTGGATAGCTCATCACCACTCCTAGAGTGGTCAACATCCCTCTTGGAGTGCTCGGCACACGTCTTGCAGTGGTCGGCACCACTGCAAGACCCCTCGGTTCTGCTACAGGAGTGCTCAGCACCCATCCTTGAGTGGTCTCCACCACTGCAGAACCTCCCGACACCATTCCTGGAGTCCCTAGCATCCCTCCAGGAGTGCTCGGCACTCCTCCCTAAGTGCTCAGCATCCCTCCCGAAGTGCTCGGCACCGCCCCAGGAGTGTTCGGCTCTGTTGCTGGAGTGCTCGACACCTCTTCCCTAGCGTCTTCACCATCGTGGATGACTAGGTGCTCGACAACAAAGGTGCTGGTGAAGCCGCCAGCTTCCCCCATGCTCGGACTATTCTAGTCCCAAGCTGCCTTCTCGTCGAACACGACGTCGCATGAGACAAGTACCTTGTCTCCGCGTGGGTCGTCGAGCTGGTACACCTTGGTACCCTCCACGTAGCCTAGGAACACCATCAGTGTGCTCCTGTCCTATAGCTTGGTGAGGGTCGGCTTCATCTTCCAGACATGGCCGATGCAGCCGAATATCCGGAGGAAGGATACGCTCGGCTTGTGCCCATACCAAGCTTCAAACGGCGTCTTGCCTATCAGGGCCTTGGTTGGAGTGCGGTTGAGGATGAACACTGCCGTGGTCACCGCCTCACCCCAGAACCTTGCCAGCATGCCTTTCACCTTCATCATGGATGGAGCCATGTCGACCACCGTCTAGTTCCGTCGCTCCACCATGCTATTCTGCTATGGCAAGATACGACGCGGTGTGGTGTCGCACCACACCCTGATCCGCGCGGTACATAGTGAACTCCACCGAAGTGAATTCGCCACCGTGATCAGTCCTCAGCACATGGAGCTTCTTGCCACTCTCAGCCTCCGCACGCATCTTGAACTTCTTGATCGCTGCCGCCGCTTCATCCTTGCTCGTCAGGAGTTGTAGCCACATGTAGCGACTGCAATCATCCTGAGTAGGAGGAAGTACCATCGACCATCGTTTGTAGCTGGCGTGATCGGCCCACAGAGGTCACCGTGGATGAGCTCGAGAGCATCCTTCGCGCGATACTTGGCCACC
The DNA here is from genome assembly GCF_019320115.1 of Miscanthus floridulus. NCBI lineage: Eukaryota > Viridiplantae > Streptophyta > Magnoliopsida > Poales > Poaceae > Miscanthus > Miscanthus floridulus. The sequence goes on from NC_089593.1 coordinate 57,483,356, forward strand.
TTTGGGAACGGTAGCCTCCTCTACTTCCTAGCCAGGCAGCTGTCACACAGCTCACCTCCGTGCTTGATGTGGGGTAGTCCTCGGACCATCTTCTCCAACCGACCAAGCACATCGAAGCTGAGATGTCCGAACTGGGCATGCCACAACCATGGTTCCTTGGCGTGCCTAGCCGTCAGGCACACCGGTTGCTCTATCTTCAGGTCGAGCATGTACAACCGGTTCTAGGACCTCTTTACCTTGGTGAGAAGTCGCTACTCCTGGTCCCTAATCCTAGGGACTCTGTTCTTGATCAATACCTCGCTACTGCGCTCATCTAGCTGACCAATGCTGATGATGCTTGAACGCAGCAGTGGGATGTAATATACATCCATTAGCACGCGGTGCTCCCCGTTCTGGCACTTGAAGATGATGGTGTCGCGCCCTCAGATAGCCACCCTTGAGCCGTCACCAAGCTTCACCATACTGGTAACATCGTCGTCGAGCTCGAAGAAGGCTGCCTTGGAGCCCATCATGTGGTTGATGGCATCAGAGTCTAGATACCACCGCTGCTCCTAATCAGCGCCCATGCATCCGAGGTGGACTTGGGCACACGGTTCGTCGAGGTTGACAGCCTTTAGGGCCTTCCCAGGTCCTTCCATCACCGTCACCTCTTCCTTCTCCTCGGCCTCGATGTCGTGCAGTGCATAGAACATCGCCATCAGGATCGTGGCCTCATCATCATCATCAGCTTATGCCAGATGAGCCTCAGCCTTCTTCTCCTGCTTGCGATTTGGGCACTCCCATGCCCAATGGCTCGTCTTCCGATAGCGCCAGCAGGCATTGGGGTCGACCTGCTTCTTCTTCTCCAAAGAAGCCTTGCCGCGGTGCTTGCCATTGCCACCGTGGCTAGAGGAGGCTACCCCAGATTTTCTCCGAGCAGCCCACTCCTCCTCTATCAGCAGCAGTTTGATGTTGTCCTTCGTTGCTGTCGCCTGTTTCAAGCGCTCGTCCACCGCCCACAGATGGCCTATCACATCCTCGATGGTGAGGGTGGACAAGTCCAGCATCGTCTTAATGGAGATAGCGATTTAGAGTACTTTGTCGGCACGAAGTGGAGGTACTTGGAGACCGCCTCCTTTTTATCGATGGTGACGCTGTGGCTCTTTCAGCTTGCTGATAAGCATCTATAGGCGGAGGAAGAAATCCTCCACCTTTTCACCATCCTTGAACTTGAGGTTGGTGTACTCCTGCTTCAGAAGCTGGGCCGTCTGTCTTCTTTGCACGGTCGGAACGGACCCACATCGCTGCAATAGCCTCCCACATCTCCTTAGCAGAGCTCTTCGCCCCCAACGGCTCCCTGTACTCCATCGGTACAGCAGTGAGGATAGCCTCCAACGCTGACATGCCATCTTTCTCATTGTCGGTGCCCTTATCAACAATATTCCAGAGCTGTCGGGCTCTGAGCTTGACATTTATGGTCACCGACCACTCTCCATTGTTGGTGCGAGTCAGCGTCGACCAACTGGTGTTGCTGACATCCCGCACCGTGCGAACAACGACCTCCTGTCATGGTTGGGCAGCCACAACAGTGCCACTGCTGTCGTCCATCTCTGAACCGTGCGTCATCGCCAGCGGTTAGTCCGGCAATGGCGTTTGTACGGCTCTGATACCACTTGTTAGCCCACTAGATCACCGGTTCAGGTGACTCGACCACTCACCAGTTTTGCTGACCACGGCCAAGCATGACAGACGTTGTTCGACCATATACTATGGTCAGAGGTAGAAGAAGAGAGGGATAACAGAGCACACACACAGTACAAGCACCAGCGTGGACCGGAACTCTATATAGGAGATGACAAATCTGAACTCTATAGGAGATGACAAATCTGAACTCTCTTTGTTGAGTTGCAGTGGCAAACTATATATACAACTCTATTCATCTAGTCCTAGTACAGCTTCCATGCTGCAACAGTGACTAGATAATACAACTGGACTGATTTTTGTGCCTGTCCCTGCTGTGGCTACAGTGCGGCAAGCGAGCCGTTCGGCGCTTGCCTCTGCAGCGGCTACAGTACCCATAGCAGGGAGCCTTTTCGACACTGCCTTCTCTTACTGTGTGTTCACACAAGGAAGTAGTAGATTTTCTAACACCGGTTTCAGAGGAACCACGGATCAATCCCCTCAGCCCCAAGTTTCAGAATAGCATCCGAATTGAAACAGCCAGTCAGGCAGGACTCGTCGCCTCGCTGACCAGCCTTATCTGTGGCACGGAATATATCAACCATGCATCTTGCTTGCACGCGGCTTTTCTCAGCAGATTGAGCTGCCGCTGGTTTGTAAACCAGCCTGACCTTATCAGATATGAGGCGTTGCGATGCCACGATCCGACGCTGCACTGCAATAATCTTTTCTTCACATATCCTTTGTGGCTGGGTGCATCCTTCCCTACAAAACTCTTCGATCTGTGAGCTAAAGCTAGCAAGGCTAGAGCAAAAGATGTTGTGGCACAGTTGCTATCTACCTGTATGATGCTGCAGTGGCATCTGAAGAAAGTCAGATATTATCTGTTCTTTTCTCTAGATTCTTTTCCAATATTTTTTTATACATGACGCAAACATCCGGCGCAAGCATGCAAGATTGAATATTTGGATAGAGAGATTCGTTTCCACTATACCGGCCTTGATAGTACTCACCTGGAAAAGAAAGAAAGCGAGGGAGAAAAAGCTAGTGCTCTGTAGAGCAATCTCCATTGCTCCAGAATCCTTTGATTCTTTTTGGTGTTTCCTTAGTACTTGACTCCTCAATTTCACAAGGGGCATTGTCAAGTTAGTTTACCTCTAGGCATATCATCAGATCCAATCCTACTGTGCATCATTTCAAGCAAAGAAAATTGCAGAATTTAAATCAGTGAAGAAAGTAACCATTTTTTTTTGAGGTCAACTTCGGAGGGGGGGGGGGGGGGTGTGGATCAAAACGAATCCCCACCGGCATTTTCATTCCACATATTCTCTGGGAAGCCCAGTTGGTGGAAGGCAAGGCCTTGCCATAGTTACAAATAATTCAAGAGACCATAGCTTGATTCATCAGCAGTTACTGCAATTTGTTCGACCATAGTTCAAGAAATTGTCAGAGACATACAAGTCAACTTTTGGCTAGAACGAATGATTTATGTAGTGCTTTCATCTTCTCTAGAGAAATATACGCGTGTGATGGTACAATTCACATTGTGCTTATGATTCCATACCATGTGCTTCACAAGACGTCAAGACCTAACCTAGAGAGCTACACTGTTGCTATATGCCTTAAAGTCCATGATGTGCCGACACCTACGAGGATCTTATGCCTTGGTCTGTGCCATCCCATTTGTCCAAGTGTTCTCTGGTATCTAGCTAGGAATTGAATGAAGTTCATTTTTCCCATAGGCATCACACGTAGCTCCTTAGCTCAAACCAAAACCAGACTGGCTTTAGCAGATCCTTACATATCAAAATCTATCCATCCATGTAATGTAAACAAGAATGGTTCCAGCGACAACGATGACTGGGAATACTCGCATGGTACGGCCACTGCTCTTCGTCATACGAAACATGGAACTAATTCCGACAGGCTGATCGATGGAGCCGGTTTTGGAGGAACCAGGGATCAATCCCCTCAGCAGTGGATGACCGTTGGAGTTTTTTTTTTCCTTTTCTATTTTGTTTCGAAAATTAAATTCAATTATGAACCAAAGGCAAATTCAGATAGAGTTTCAATTAGACTTTTCAATTCAAATAAAAATGAGCAAATTTTGGTAAGTTTTCCAAAAATAAATTTTACAACTTTTTAAATTCTTTTATTTCCTAATTTTTTTCTTTCTTTTCTTTTACTTCAAAGCCATTTTTAAATTCATTTCCAAAAGCATTTTGAATTCATTTTGAATTTTGGATTCAACCACTCATTGCAATAAATCAAATGCACCGGCATGTATGCACATCCATGCTGCTACTCCCTTATGATGAATTTTAATATAATGAAAAATATTCATTTTTCCTATTTTTCATGCGCATAAAAATTCATAAATAAATCATTTTAATCTTATTTTCAAAAGTATAAATTTTGGGGTGTTACAATTGCTTAGTATTCTAGTATCTTGTGGCACTAGTTGGGCGATTTGGGCTGGTGTAGTTCTTGTTACTCTTGGTGTTTGCCATCACTTAGAGAGCCCAGTGATTGGTGGATCGTCGAGCGGAGGAAGTTGATTGTCTCCGACTCAGATCATTGTGATTGTGAGGTGCTCTTGTGCCTTCCCTGGCGGAGCGACAAAGGTAACTCTAGTGGATTGCGCGTGGCTTGTGGATCCTCATATTGTGTTGGTTGTGCGGCACCCGGTTGCAGGTTTGGCGTGTGATGCCAATTAGCACGTGAATCTCCAAGTGAGTGAATCGCCACAACGGGGACTAGCTTGCCGGCAAGCAAGTGAACCTCGGAGGAAAAATCATTGTGTCTTGATTGTCTCCTTGGTATTCATTGATTTATCACTTGCCATGGCAGTATACCTCTCTACCACTCTCTTGTATTACATTGTGCCTTTACTTGTGTAGAGCTTGTGGTAGTTGAAACTAGTTATTGTAGCTCTTAGTTGTAGTTCTCTTGCTAGCTTGCTTACCTTGGTGTAAATTAGTGACTTAGCCAAAGAGGCACATCAGTGAGACAGAGACCATGTTGACAATTATATAGTTTCTTAATTTTTAAAATGAGAAATTGTTTTGTTAGTTGTGTAAGAAGATTAGGATTAAAGAACTTCAGTGTGTTGAATGTTACTTTTACAAATGATCTTCCAATTCTACCAGAAACCATAAATTTGGTTCATGCCAAAACCTAACTACAAGTCTACAACTAAACCCTGTTTGTGCTACTTTTACTCTTTTAGTGACTATTATCTTGAAATAAATGTACACATCCTTATAAAAAATTGGCACATGAAATTTAATCTAATATGGCCCATATATAGGCTACCGGAATATGAATTTGTGTATGTGTCAATTTCTTGTCAACTCCAGATGTGCCTAGCTAGCTAGTTCTAGCTACGCGCGTACAGCAATGGAATAGACTGAAAGCAAGCACAACGAACATTCTTCAGAGATAGATAGATAGATAGGGCCAGGGCACTAGTGTGTCTCTATTTTTTGTCTTCGCAAATAAAATCGACCACAAAGAGAATCAACCAATCGGTTACAACTAGGAAAAACATTATTAATTAATTGGAGAAAATAAAGGGGTGGGAGATAAAGAATATATTCATGATATGATTTGGCCGTGTCGTCGTTATTAGCTTGCTATTGTTGCAGCGGTGCAGATGCCACCTGTTGTGTGCCCTGTGCAAATCACATGCGCCAGTCGGGTATATCAAGTTGATCAATCTATCTAAGAAGATAAATCCGCCTTATATCAAAAAAGGAAGAAGATAAATCTAAATAAAAATGAATATGTTCATCTCCTTTTTTTCTCTCCTCTTCTATAGTAGAACACCATAATACTTCGTCCGACCTGCACTATGTTTTTGTCAGTGACATGTCATTGCCAAGATATTTAGGGCCTGATTGGGACTGTTCCGCTCCAGTTTTTTCAGCTCTACTCCACCATCTCCACCATAGGGTAGCTCCACCGTGAACTTCCTGAGTTGATCCTGTTTGGCACACAGTCTAGCTCTAGCTCCACTTTTGTGAGGTTTCCTGGCAAAGGTCTAATATGCCCTCAATCCTCCTTCTTCGCTGGTGTTGTGAGGTTCCTTAGCTTGCAGCCTGCCCTTGGGAACCTACGGCTTGCCTTGGGAAGGAGTGTCCGGCCGGCAACAGCGCCTGGCCGGCCGTGGCTTGGCTACCAGTGGTATGGGTGGCTGTGGGTTGGCCAGCCACGACCACTACACGAATGCTGGCTGTGCCTGGGAGCTGGCTGGCTGGGGAAGTACCGGGCCAGGCCGGGACGGGTCCTGCAAAGGAGGGGTAGGGCCGTAGGAGACCACGGCCGCCGGCAACGGATGAGGGGCCAAGGGAGCCCGACGGCGCTGGTTGTGGAAGCCGGAACAATTGCGGCAATGCAAGGTTTTGTGGGGAGGAGAACCAGCGAGAGAACACTACTGGAAACTCGAATTTGCCTGTGGGTAATGAATTTTTCTGTGCGTTTTTTCGGTACGCACAGAAAAATTACGATTATTCTATCGGTTCCAAAATATCCCGACAAAAAATATGAAAACCCACATAATAATTGTATGATTTTTCTGTGCGTGACAATACACACACGGAAAAATCAGCACTCACAGAAAAATACAATTTATTCCGTCGGTTCTTTAAAAACGCATAGAACAAAATATATGCACGCATAGAAAAATATATGCACGCATAGAAAAATATATGCACGCATAGGATAAATAAAAAAACAAAGAAGTCCTAACCCTAACCTGCTGCTGCCACCCCCAAACACCCTCGCACGCACGAACTCATGGACTCGCTTGCTCGACCCTCCTCTCCCTGCCCTCGCTCCCTCTCACTGCCTCCCGCCGGCGGCCGGCCCCGGCCCCTCCCGTCCTCTCCTCCCGCCGGTGGCCGGCCCCAGCCCCTCCCCTCCTTGCCCCGCGCCACCGCGGATCCACCCACGGTGGCCATCCACGGCCAGAGCGCAGCGCGGCTGGGCTCCGCCGGTGGCCGGCGTCGTGCCTGCTCACCGGTGATGCCTCTTCCTGCCGGTCCGCGTCGGTTCTTATGCTCCACTCAACCCTAGCTCCTGTGCTCCAGGACCTCGGCTCCCTCTCTCCAGATTTGGCTTCGCACCGGGCGGGCATACTGCTGGTCCTCGTCCTAGAGGGCCTGGACTGTGCAGCGGCGTTCCACGAAACCCTAGCCCGTCGCTTTTGCCCAGGTGCGATCTTCGTTGTTTCCTCTTGCAGGTGCCCAGCGGGGCTGCACGCTAGCACGGCACTGGTGGCCTAGTCTATTGTCAAAATGGGCTCTTTGATAAAACCTTGCAGTGTTCAATAGCTCCATGTAGTGCCGCTTGTTGTTAGATTTTGGAAGAACTAATTTATGGATACTTTTCCTAATGTGTCTCCAAAATTGCATATAAGCAATGATTTAGTCCAATATTGATGGAATATTTTGTGAGTTTTCATTTTCATTTAGGTAGATATAGCAATTTAAGATGCTCTGATGTGGGTTATGATTATCTTTTCCTCTAATTAAATCAGTTTGTTAGCTTGCTTCATGGAGATATTATATGTTCAACGGCCAATTTTAATTTGACGGTTTGCCTTGTTCTAGATAGTTCACTGACTATGTTAGTGGACTCCCAAAAGATCCGCTCTACACTTTAGTAACCTACCCTGATCTTATTAGTTAGTTGTTTCTCTACGAGTGCTACTTCGCAGCCTGCATTCTTATATTGTAATTTTATTTTCAGTTCTCGCTATTCACAAATTGCCTACCTGGTTTACCAATGTATGTGCTTAATGATTTAAAACAAATATTTGTAAGCACACATGAATGGCGAGGAACATAACAAAAAACAAATATTTGTAAGCACACATGAATTGCCGTGTAAATAGCTGTTTCTGTTACCTCACTGATCTGCTTCCATATAGGTTATTATTTTCATGCTCTACTATTTGAATAATATTTTACAACCATCTCTATTTCATTATAGATTGTTTATTTGTTCCATGTCGCAGATTTCATGGTACAACCAATTGCCTTGTTCAGAGGACGTGAGGACCATCCAAAGGTGCAGATTTAATACCATGTAAAATGTAAAATAGACATGCCTCTTTGTTCCAAGTGAGTTCCTTCTCTCAGGCTTTTTTGTTACATTGTTTCGGATGGGAAAACTGAGGTGACACATTCAAAAATATTTCAGCTTTAGGGGACTGAAATTGGGGGTGCATCCTGTAGCTTGGAGATGCTATGAATACAATATCTTGAATATCTTGCATATATCAACCTAATCAATCATTTTGATATGTGATATTTGCGGAGCTGAGATGATATGGACCCCCAGTCTTGTGCCGCGCTGCTCTCCCCTTCCCTAACTACGCCTTGTGACTTTTTTTTGTTTTGTACTACTCTTGAGTGGCTGTGATGAATCAAGTTTCCATTAGAGAACTTCTGCACTTTAGCACCTTATGAGCTAGTACTTGGGATATTTTGTTCTGTTTGCTGCTTAACTAGGATGGCTTGTACCAGTACAAGCAACCAGTTCTGTGGCCAATTCAATTTCCATTAGAGAGAGAGAATTAAATTAAGCTCCAGGTGAAATTAAGTTACAGTTGTCATGCTGATAATGGGTAAATCTGAGCCATTTCTCGAGTTCTTTTGCTCTTATTCTTTTGCTCCAGGTGAGGAAGGAGAAGCTAGGGGATCGAATGTCCAAATAGAACTGGTCTTGTTCGTTTGTCTGATTTTGCTATTGCTCAGGTTGATATGGCTCAAGTTTACAGTTATCATGTTTTAAATTATGCCTTTCTGGACATGGTTGATCAATGGACTAGTAGCTGCCAAGTTACTACCTGGAGCAAAGTTGTGCTTACAACCTAATGTATGCCAAGTTGATATTATCTTGCTTACCGTGCTTTATTTCTAGGTCAATAGGAGTAGCAATGAAAGAGCTAAGAGCTGCTCATTTTCAATGGTAGCAACATCGATCTGGTTGTCAGCATAGTAGTGCAGTAGTTATCAGTAGTGAAATTCATGAACTACTGAGATGAGATGGTAATGCTTTTGAATGTATTGATGCCAGAACATTTGGACATCATCTACATGTAGCCTGGATGCTATGAATGAATGTGCTGAACATTTGGACTCCGTCTTTATATGTTGTGATGAAATTACTGTATGGACAGTCCATATTTTAATATGCTGTTGCTACTGTTTTCAAATAATTATTGTATCCAATTTATTGCATGGGTAAGTGTATATTATTCTATCGGTGGTCTGTTAACCCCTGATAGAAAAATACAATTTTTCTATGCGTTCACCTAACCCAAAAGAAAAATACAATTTTTTCCTGTGAGTGCACCTCTGCAACTCTGACGGAAAACACTAACATAAAAATGATTTTTTATCGGGTTTTTTTTTTACTGTGAGAAATAATGCACAGAAATTTTATTTTTAATCCGTCCAAACATAATTTTTCTGTGCATGTAACACCCACAGAAAAATTGTTTCTGACGGCAAACACACAGAACAATTGAATTTTTCTGTCATTATATTTCCGTGTGTATTTTTCTGAGGTTACACCATCAGAAAAATATTTTTCTAACGGTATTCGCATTTTTCTGTGTGTTTTCGCACACACAGAAGAATGCGAGTTTCAGTAGTGGAAGGAGCGTCGCGGGAAAGAAAAAAGTCAAGGCGGAGGTGTGCATACAGCCCTAGGTGAGGGGAATAGTTGCAGGGGTGTTTTTATTAATGATTGACAATTGTGGGTAATTTTTCCCAACTTCATGAGGGAGTACAAAAGTCTAAATCCACCTTTTGAGGTGATTGAGAAAAAACTTGGAGTTGGCCCCCCTAACTCTACCTCTTTTCTTGGAGTGGAGTTTTACGAGCCAGAGGTATTTGGCAAGACGGAGCTAGAGCGGAGCTGCAATTTGTGAAATGGGGCAGCTCCGAACACTCCCTTACTTGTTGCTATAACATGTCACGCTTGTCATCGGTTCCTATGGTTAACTTTTGAGGTAGTAAATGTACAAGTATATATGAAATGGTATTAGCTAGGTGTGCCAACTAGTAACCCTCATCCCACCTTCATCGGTTCCCTAAGGTCGTATCCAAGACCACCTTCGCCACATTTCAGGGCATGTTTTTGAAAACCTAGTTATGACTGTTTAACTTTAAATGACATTTGAAATGAAAGATAACTCAATATTACATCCTCTAAACAGGATCACTTCGTCTAGATACTCATACGTAATCCTGGTATCCAATGGTAATAACCGGTGGATTATACTACCACTTGGATTTTTTTCCAGAAAGTGTTAACTTATTACTACTACTGGGATTTGATCACCCTAGATTGTGATACCTCAGATATCTTTACATCTGGCATATGACATGTGAATTAAAGAATGCTAGAGAACCTAAAACTGCAGCGGAGATTGGATTGTGATGGCTGGAATATAATCGGTAGCAGGAAGAAGGATAATGTTCTTGACGTTACAAGCATAAACCTAGGTAAATCAAAAACTCGGTCATACATACTCCATTGAATCTGAAATTTTTACCATAGCCCAAGCTTACAATGAGTAGTCTACCATAAAACTTTCACCACAATTGGAGTACAGGAGCTGCAATTATGAATTAAACACATAAACACATAGATCTATAGCTACAGCAAAAACTTTAAACTGAAACATAGCATATTATATATCTATTGCATAATTTTCTTTTTACGATTTTCTACGATTTTATACCATTTTCTAAAGTTTCAGCCTGATTATGAAATAAAAAAGAGCACGTGGCACTACATCAGCGGCTACGTTGGCAGCAGAGTCCTATGTGGCCTGCTCTAGACAGCGGCTAGGATGTAGATAAAGTTTCTGGACCCAGATGAGTGAAAAAAGTTCATGGACCTAGGTGAGAAGTGACGAAAAGTTTAAGGACCCACAGCGCAATTATCTCTTTATTATATTTGCTCTCTTCCTTCACTAAAAGGCAGAGCTCCTACCATTGCATTAAAAAAATTTATACTAGCTAGCACAGCAACAAATTGCTCTGCTTAATTAGTCACACGGCATATATAGTAGATGCATTGCTCTCTACACTTGGACACACACCACAACGGCTAGACTAGGGAGGGTGTTGGGGAGTCGAGGCTAACTTCACCGGACCGGGGAGGGTGTCGGGGAGAAGTGGCCGAGTGGATTCCCGGGGTTGGTGAGAAGCGATATGATGGAAGTTGCGGAAGAGCGGCTGTGGTTTGAGGAGCGACCGGGAACACCGGATCTAGAGACCGTCTGAGAGGAGTTTGCGTCGGAGAGGACCTAAATTTGAGAGCCCTGTTTAGCTAGAAGGGTTCGAGTACAAATTCTGCTGTAGTGAGTGTATAGTTGATGCATTGCTCTGCACGCACACGACACCGGCCAGTACAAAAACTAGAATGCATGCTGTGTCGTAGGATAGGATAGGAGGAAAGCAGTAGTACCGACAAGGAGAAGGAATACCCGTATGGTACGGCCTGTGCTGTGTCATACGATCGACACAGGGAACCGATTCCAGCAGGTCACAGAATATAGCATCACAGAGAGTGAGACCGCCCGGCCTCATCTGTTGCACGCGTCCGGAATCTGCCCAACTTGCATGCACGCGGCTTTTCTCAGCAGATTGAGCTGCTACTGCTTTGTAAAACGACCCAGCTTGACCTTATCATATATGAGGCTGTGTGATGCCAGGATGCGAGGGTGCGAGATCTTGCTTTTTCATATCCAACCTTCTGCAGAAATCTTGATCTACTCTTTATCGGATAAAGATATAGGAAGGTTAGAAAAATAAATAAAAATGTTGTGGTACAATTGTTATATGCAACTACCAGTCAAAAAAAAAAATTAGAGACGGTCAAAATTGTTTTTTAGATTGTTCCGTTATTACCAATTATAAACATTAGGTATTTCTAGGAATGGTTTAAAAACTGTATGTAAAAATCTATTTTCAGCGGCGGTTTTCTTAAGTCAACCAACCCTACAAATGATTTTCAGCAGCGATTGACTTAGTGTCAACTGCTTCTAAAAGTATTTTAAGAAATTCTAGAAATTATAAAAAATAAGAAAAATATTTTATTGTGCTTAAGGGCTACTGCAACTTCCCCGACCACCACACCACATAGTCACTTGTGACTAAGTATATGATGCTATTCTTCTATGTTAGCATATACAAATTTTATTTTAAATATTTTGGCTTCTAAACGACCGTAAATGGAAAAGTTTTATTTTACTTGATAAGTTTTGTATTAACATATATACAAGTTTTATTAGACTAAATACTTGACAAAATATAATGTTTCATTTAGTTTCTATTCACATAAAAATTAAATAGTTTAGAGTGTGACAAATGCATCAAACATGGTGAGAAATTTAGAAAAATATCTTAGATTTTTTTTACTATTTTTAATACTATATGTATGTAAGTTACTGTGGAAAGCTTTTTCAAATACGACTAAAATGGGTTTGTAGAGGCGGCTACTTGGTCCTCTACCTGTGAATTCTAAAGGTGGGTACCCAGTTGTCCCTATAGGTCGATTTCAAGAGACATGCTGGAATCTAGACGCCTCTAGTAATATTTTCACTACACCATGACCCACTTTTCCCTACACTTAGATGTTGGTAAATCTATGGTTTGAACAGCACATTTTATGTTGGCAATTGTGTCATCTTTTAGCGTCATATAAACTGTCGCCAAAAGTACCCTAAGGCTACACCTTATATGTCGGCGTTTCTCCTCCCAACGATAAAAGTGTCGGCAAAAGTTATAGACAAAAAAATTGTTGTCGTAGCCTAATGCATCCACTCTCAAAGTGTCATTAAAAGGGGTAGGCGCACAACCGAGTAGATGTGAAATACCGCGCTGGAGATTGAACGCGTCAAAATAGAAGCCAGTGCGGGAGCGAAATATATATTGAGCCCAATAAAACAAACAGTCACCAGGCCCAATCCTCCCATCCACCCACACAGTCACGCCGTCGAAGCCTCCGCTCCAACCCCATGTACATACGCCGCCCAAGCCGTCGCTCTAGCCGCATGCCGTCGAAGGCCGACGGAGACGGCGCTGCCCAGCCATTGCTGCCCCAGTCCGTTGTCACCCCAGCATCCCGCCACCCTAGGCCACGGCCCCAGACCCCGCTGCCCAAGGGACGGATGCTGCCACAGCCCTCTGTCGTCCTAGCTCCCCGATGCCCCAGCCCGCCGTCGCCCCAGCTTCCCACCACCCCAGGCTGCGGCCCTAGACCCCGCCGCCCAAGGGACGGACGCCGCCGCAACCCTAGGCCACCGCCGGCGAGCAAGAGGGCTACCACCGCTGCATCCTTGTTCCCCTCCGCATCTAGGTGCATTACCTCGGCATCCCTTTCCTTCCATCCCATTCCCCTGTTTGCTAGGGTTTGGGGACAACTAATTTTCTTGTACTTTTTTCTTGGTGGCAGAAAAGACGAGACAAATGTGAGAAAGGACTAAAAGATTTAAGGTTTGTGTTGTTTCTCTTGCCAAACTTTCATTCAATCTAGATCCACATCTCTTCACCTCTATGGAGAAGGAACCCGATTTAGATGCGATGTTTACTTCTTTAGTTGATTTTTTAGAGGAATCAGCTGGATTCAATATCTTGTACACATCACAATCCACCACTTGCATGTAAGTTTTGTTGTGTCGGATCTGCAACTTATTTCAAGTATTAAGACAAAATTCACACCGATGGCAATTCATAGTCATTTTACTTTAGTCCTTTATGCGAAAAACATATTGTGACTGTTCTATATAAAAAAGAGAGAAGGGAATCATTTGAACTTTAAGCTATTGTTGGTAGTCCTAGTGGAATCACTAAAGGATTCAACTATTGAAATGCATACATGTAGTCCTAGTGGAGTTGTGATACTATACAAAGTTGATTGCATACTATCACCGGGCTTTTAAATTCATATCTGGTATTGTTGGTAGGGAGATAATTGTGCGGGACAACAATATGTTTCATCACTTCAAAGATTATGAGTGTTCATGCAAGGATTATTGGTGAAAGTTTTATCCTCCAGATATACTCACTACCCTAGATCTAGACATCACTACTGGTTCAAAAACCCACTTCACTGCTGGATTTTGAACCGACAGTGGCATACCGGCAGTGATGGGGGTTTGACATCACCGCTAGTCCTTAAAAACCAACACTGATCTACAGGAAACAGTGTCGGTTCCTGGCTCCACCCGGTAGTGTCTAGTTGAACAACACTGCCGATTTGTAGTGCCAACCGACAGTGATGGTTGCTTTAAGAGTGTCGGTTCTTGGCTCAAGCCAGCAGTGTTGAGCAAGCCTACACTGTCGGTTCATGGATCAAACCGGCAGTGTTGTAGTAAATATCAGTGTCGGTTCATGGATCAAACCGGCAGTATTCTTGTAACTATCAGTGTCAGTTCATGGTTTAAGCCGGCAGTGTTGAACAAGACAACACTATCGATTTGCTTCTAACCGACAGTGATTGTTGCGACAACACTGCCGGTTTGTTGCTAACCGGCGGTGATGGCCTGTTCGTATTTTATTGTTTTATAATTTATTTTAATTTATATTTTTTCATGGAATCAGGTTTCGCTTTATATACACTATGTAGATGACAGGTCCATCAATATTAAACATTACAAATGTTACGATTACAATTCAAATGTTCTTATCCACATCTCGATCCCTCAAAATAAAAAAGAAATGTTCTTGGACTTCACACATGCTTCTCGGACTTCTTACAATAATCTAGAGAGCCGCTCTGGGCCATACTGGTCCTTGTACTTCACGGATTGTGCAATGGAAAATACTCTATCTTTTTCCAATACCTCGGCTAAGATGAATTTTGCCAGCTCCGATTGTAGTGCGACAATCTCCATGTCTAGCAGCCTTTCATGCTTATATTTCTTGTGCTGTTGTTCAAAAAAGATGATATCCAAAGAGGAATAGTAAATCATTTTGTTGAATTATTAATAGACATAAATGAATTGGGTATTATACACACCAACTTATCGGATTCTTCCAATTTCTCGCCGATGTATCGAAGCATTGCCCACATTACATAAAATCCGCATTCATTGTTTCCCGCCGGCTATGATAGGTACTTCCCCTCCATTTCGACAACCTTGAATGGGACCGGCATCCCACCGATATGTCTTCTTCGGACACTGAGCAATATTAAAAGGAGAAACATTAGAAAGCGGTATATGTGATTAGAAAATAATAGTTATTAGGATCGCTTACTAATTCAGCACTGCCACCAGTGCATTGAGATGATGAAATGGTTTTTTCTTCGAGTCCCACACCTCGAGCAGATTTTTAGCAAGATTAACACAAATGAAGACGAAATGGTTGCTGTAATCATAGAATCCTAATTATCAAATAATCTTAACGAAAAAAGAAGCATAAAATTAAAAGCCGATAACACATACTCGTAGTTGTAGGCTAGAAGTATGTGGGTTTTCTTCTTCATCGTGAATTCGTCGAAAACAACAATCAATCTCTGTTTTTGGTCTTCCACGTCACATCCATAGAGGCCTAGACATGTCCTCTCATTGACTCGCATGTGTCCAAGAAGCCTATGTAATCCCATTTGCTTTTTAGAACGTAAAATTTTCCTATACACCTACATAAAATCATGGAAAGTGCTCAAAAGTTAACAATTTATGTCTCAAGAGAGTAGTTAATTGTAATATCGTGCGTGTAGGGTACTTACATAGTCAACAGCGTCAACATTTGAACATCGAGAGAGCATTTCTGGTATAGCTAGAACAAGCACTCTGACTCGACATCGAACTTCTCTTCTTTAGGATATTGGAAAACATGTGGCAAACGGATAACAACCTCAAAACCAAAGTCGTTCGTCTCTGTTACTGGCACATATATGTTGTCAGATTTTTATACTCATGATCGGGAACCAAAAGATTGCCCCTTTCATACTTTATTGCCAGTGTTCCCGTCCCTTGTACATCATAATAGATGTTCGCGGCCTCTTCCATGGTTAAATCAGGGTTGTCTTCGACTAACTTCATAATGTTCCTTAAATCTTTATTGTGTATTTCTTCGTCTCTTGTTGTAGCATATTTATTCTGTGTTTGCCTTTCGAATTCGGACTTCAACAAAAATGGAGGTAGTGAGGCACATAGATTAAAGAAACTAACACAATCTTCCTTCGAGATGTGTGCTGTAAATTTTTCTTTCATCAAGGTGGTAACGCTGCCACTGAACGGCCTTTTTCTTTTCTGTTGGTCCACTTTGGGAGCATTAGCGACCGAATCCAAGGACCTTTTCTATGACTGTGAGGATGTCCTTGATCTTATTTTGGGCTGAGGTGGAGGAGGAGGATGATGATGAGAATTCTATTTTCCTGGCGCTGATGAAGATGGAGGAGGAGGAGGAGGAGTATCTTTTCTCGGGGCTAATGAAGATGGAGTTGGACGAGGAGGAATAGAAGAAGACCTCTATCTTCTTAGGGGTGATGGCTCTAGATGAGGAGGGGAGTGATCTCTGTTGGGAGATGATGAGTGATCATCGTGGGTGGGCGAAGACTCGCAGTCGTCCTCATCATTAGAGGAAAATTGATGGTCAAGCTTAATGAAGCGCTTACGCCAAGCCACTTGAGAGCCCTTGTTTTGACCAAGTTTCGGCCTATCTTCCACTATGGGGTACTCAATGGGTATCTTGTTATACTTCTTATCAAGTATTATGTCAATGGTGACATGAGCATACCCTAGTGGAATTGGGCAGCCATTAATTGTCCCGTCTCCCGCAGGCCAAGCCTGGCCGAGCGCCACCGTGTCCTTTGTCCATTCCTGACGGATGTACAACCTGACATTGATGGTTTCAGTAATATCGTCCATCGAATGAGGCACATTCACCTCTTCTTCGTCGAGCGGGGTCGATCCGTAGCTGCTGCGACCCCTAAACTTTGGGCTAAATGCACTAGGAGTAGGGTTTTGTGGTACTACTGACCCCTTAGACAATAAAATTTGCTCAACTCGCGCTTCAACGGTCTCCTCAATCTATGCTTCCATTCTGTCTTCCATCTCTTTTAGTCTCCTCAAATACTCTGCCTCATGTTCCGCTCTATCCCTCAAGCAACTCTGGTAAGTGTTAGATTCTTGGGGGAATGCTAGTTTCCAAGGAACAACACCGGTTCCTCTAGTGCGACCAGGGTGCTCCTTGGTTTCGAGTGCTTGGGTGAGCACATCTTTCTCCCTATTAGAAGTGCGAGTCCCTTGCATCACCTCCTTAGTTACCTAGGAGATCCTCTAGATGAGTTCACTCATGGGTTAATTTGAGGAGCTAAAGCTCCTGTCCTTGGCGTGCCGTATATTTCTCCCCATACAGTATAATACCAATCTGGGCTCCCAATCGACGGTCTCAACCTGAACACCTTCCTCAGCAAGGCGATCCATCTTTCGAAGTTTTGCTTCAAATTCTGGCATCTTTTTGGCGTAGCCATGAGAGCCGAGATGATGAGGATTCGTCGCTTTCTACGAATTCTCCTTTATTCTTCCTACTCAGTTTTAAGTACTCCTCGGATAACCTGTATTCCTTAAAAGCCTGTCAGAAGTCCTTCTGCTTGCTAAACTATCCACCATCGAAATCTGGCTCTTTATTTTGGAGGACAAAATTCTTGTACAATGTCCCCTTGAAATTCTTGAAGCATGTCCCCATGATTTCTTTTGCTTTTTTCTTGACTAACTCCTTGTCATACTCGGCTAGGAAAGTGAAATACTCTAGGATCTTGACATCCCATATGTAATCCTTCTCGCTTTTGGGAACCCTCCACCGGTCATCATCTTTCCCAATCCACTTCCTATACTTAATCAGGATGAAGTCCCTAACAAGTAACCCAAGGATAGTCTTGTATTTGGTCAAAGCTATAGGCGCTGAGAGTGGATCCCTGAATTCATCGAACTCAGTAATGTGCCAGTGTGCATTCCTACCAATAGGAATCTTTGACACACCTCGCTTGGATCTGGCCTTCTTGCTACCCGAACCCTCTGGCTCCTTGGCCGGTGAAGGCTCCTGCTAGAGACACCAAGTAAGCTATGACCCTCTCAAATGATTAGCGTGTGTGGCTACATAGTGACATGATATCAAAGTTACGTAGCCATCTTGGTCATTTTGACTCAGATCGAGCAGGCCGAACGGGGTCCATGGCTGCTCGTTCTCACCGACCTGATTGACACCGTCACCGTTTGTTGGATCATGCGGCTCTCCCGTCCCAGCGATATCAGCCGCTTCTTGTTGCCGATCAGTTCTTTGGTGACGGGGTAATAGGCGACGATGAGTCATGGCTATGACACGATCGTGGTTAGTTTTGGCCGCGAACAACTACTAATAGCATATGTTCATATATATATATATATAATATGTTTAATGCAAAGTCTAATAATAAGTCCATGTACAACAAAGTCAAATAATAGCATATGTTCACCTAGAACAAATTCATTGTTTGATTGACCACATACAACAAAGTCCACCTACTGTTCTACGAAACTAAGCCTACATCTATTTAATGTTCTTTATCCTTGACATGATAAAAAAATAACCTCAATAATTGGACTGTCTATTATTCGGAGATCAATGTGGTTTAGTAATCATACTTGCTGCTGCTACCGAGCCAATTTTAAAAGTTGTTTTTAACTTTTTTTTCTGGAACAAACATCTATAGATGCCTTTTTAAGCATGCTATACATTCCATCAAAATCAATTGACACTCTACCTATAGCGATTATACCTGTACACATTTGACAAGAATCCATCAATTGACACTCTACCTATAGCTAAACCAAGGAGTAACAACATGTAACTCAATCAAATAGGAATCGACTGCTATTGGGAAGACAACAACCGTGGGGCATTTCATCGAACACTTAGTGGGCAGTGAGCCACGTACTCACCATGGGGGTGGAAAAGCAGCTGTCCGTGTGCGCTCCTAAAGGCCATGGTAGTGCTCCAGCGTCTGGTGGTGGACGGCATGGGGAGTGCTCCGGCGTGGGGCGGTGCACGGGCGTCAGCGTTGAAGAAGAGGAGCGTAGGGCTAGGAACGGTGGTGCGGGGGGCGGTGGACGGTTGCTCTGGCGTGGGGTGGTGCACGGGCCTCGGCATCAAAGAATAGGAGCACGGGGCTAGGAACGGTGGCGTGGGGGGTGGCGGACGGGTGCTTCGGCTTGGGGCGGTGCACGGGCATCGGCGTCGAAGAAGAGGAGCGCGGGGCTGGGAATGGTTGGCGCGGGGTTGAAATTTTTCAACCTGCGGCGGGCTTTTATACCAGACCTCATCACTGCCAGTTCTAGTTAGCAACCGATAGTGATGGGGGTACATCACTGTCGGTTATAAGTAGAAACGGATAGTGATGAGGGTATATCACTGTCGGGCCATTCTTTAAACCGACAGTGATTGCCATGTAGCGGTTACAGCATAAGTAACTTATCTTTTCCACACTTTTCGAATACCTCCTACTGGCTCAACGGTTAAGACTCCGCAACTCAGCCCCCGATACCCGTGTTCGAATTCCAGGCAGCCCAATTTTTTTGGTTTAATTTTATAATTTATTAAGCATATGTATTCCTATGTCAAAATGGCTTAAAATTTTTTTTGATTAAGTGTCTGAACTCTATAGCCCGAGACGCGAGCTCAAACCCGAGGGCTGGCATAATTTTTTTAATTTTTTATATATCACTACCGATTTTAAAAATAAACTGACAGTGGTAACAAGCATCACTGTCGGTTTCTTCTCATCACAATCGGTTTTTTAAAACCGATAGTGATGTTTATATATATTAAAAAAATTCTTTTATATATTGAATAAATAGAAGCATATGTATTCCTGTGTCGAAATGGCTTAAATTTTTTTTGGCAAGCTTGTACACCCAAATTAAGATCCCACACAGGATCTTAGTTTTTTCTAATCATTTTTTTATTAATTATATTTTTCTGTGTGCTGAATGAGACAAAAGAGGGTGAATTTCATCTTGGACCCAATAGATTTTTTCATCCACCTCCACAAAATTCTTATCGCTAGGGCACATTAGAGCCTGTGTAAAAGTTTGGCACCATTTCTGGATCTTTTCATGGGTAGACTCAGTTCAACCTATAATTAAACTGTCTCGTCACGCGGAAATTCAATTAAACCTCAGAAAGTAGCAAACCATCTCCAGAAAATCCTAAACTTGGTGTTTCGTTCACACGTGGCATGTGCAATCCTAAGAAAAAGTTTAAGACCAAAACGACATCGGAATGCCTATGAACCACAGGAACCTTGATAACCTATGTGTATAGTCATGGTTCGATGAAAGGGCACATGTACCTTGATGAAGCATATATACTCTGCCTATGTCGAAATGGCTTGAAATTTTTTTGGCAAGCATGTACACCCAAATTAAGACCCCACACAGAATCTTAGGTTTTTCTGATCATTTTTTTATTTATTATGTTTTTCTCTATGCTAAATGAGACAAAAGAGGGTGAGTTTCATCTTGGACCCAATAGATTTTTTCATCCACCTCCACAAAATTCTTATTCCTAGGGCACATTAGAGCCTGTGTAAAAGTTTGCCACAATTCCGAATCTTTTCATAGGTAGACTCAGTTCAACCTATAATTAAACTATCTCTTCACGCGGAAATTTAATTAAACCTCAGAAAGTAGCAAAACATCTCTGAAAAATCCCAAACTTAGTGTTCCGTTCACACGTGGCATGTGCAATCCTAAGAAAAAGTTTGAGACCAATACGACACTAGAATGCCTATGAATCACAGAAACCTTGATAACCTATGTGTATAGTCATGGTTCGATGAAAGGGCACATGTACCTCTGCTAAGTATGTATACTCCGCCTATGTCGAAATGACATAAATTTTTTTTGGCAAGCATGGACACCCAAATTAAGACCCCACATATGATCTTAGGTTTTTCTGATCATTTTTTTATTTATTATATTTTTCTCTGTGCCAAATGATACAAAAGAGGGTGAATTTCATCTTGGACCCAATAGATTTTTTCATCCACCTCCACAAAATTCTTATTCCTAGGGCACTTTAAAACTTGTGTAAAAGTTTGGCACCATTCTGGATCTTTTCATGGGTAGACTCAGTTCAACCTATAATTCAACGGTCTCATCGCACGAAAATTCAATTAAACCTCAGAAAGTAGCAAACCATCTCCGAAAAATCTCAAACTTGGTGTTTCCTTCACACATGGCATGTGCAAGCCTAAGAATAATTTTGAGACCAATACAACACCGGAATGTATATTTCTAATTGCCCAACAAATATTACACGAATTACATGCATGACAATAATTAAACACACAAAGCCGTACATATTAAAATTTGAACCCAATTAAACTATGACCTTGAAAATCTAGCTAAATAAACATTAATTACTATCAGAATCACTGTCGGGATCGATCGAGCCACGTACACTAACATGCCTCTATAGCCATATATGGTAGTTGATGTCACAGATTATGTATCCGCTTGTATTGATGAAGTCCAATGGCCGTATAAGTGCACTCTCTCGTGTCTCACAATACCGAAAGAATGGTCGGCCATACATGTAACCTACTGAATGACCACTACCCCTATTAGTAATCCTTATGCAGTACTGGCGTCCTTCTATAGTGAGCTGGCCGAGGTTTCCATTGTAGAAGTCCCAATCGTACCTGAGTTGCTCTGTAGCTTGGTCTAGAACGGCCCACAAGCCACATGCAGCATAGGTATGGTCCTATAGCGCAATCTGCATGCGGAGGAAAAGAAAAAAATTAGAGAATGTTATTACAATAATGAACAACAAATAACCATGACTTAGGTATAAGTGACCATTTTACCACATCCGCATGGTTGTAACTTGAAAATCATTCGCTTGCTTGCGGGACGAGGATATCACCAGCATTCAAAGCAAGTGCCTTGAAGTGCAAGAAATCAGGCACATCATAGCAAATATGTCGAAGTGCCTCTAAACAGATGCGGACGGCACTTAATTGGGCGCTTATCACGTCCGGGCTCTGTATTCTCGCCCCGTGGATATGGTTCCGATGATTTCAACCCCTCATAGAGATGAAAAAACTGAGTTCACACGTCCATAGCCGACCACTTGCATTAGATGCTATGTTCTCGACGATGTCCGAGATAAAGAACCAGCTAAGTGATGTTCGTAGCCAATCTATTAGGGATATAGTCTGCGACATATATGCATGCAATAATGATATTAAACTAATTACACTTATTTGTTAGCATAAAAAAACAAAAGATGTTCGAAAATATTTCTTACAATAACTGGAATAGGGAACTGTAGAATGGCCACATTAGGGGCGAATGGCTCATCGCCAGGGTGAAAACCTGGTTCTTGTGGTGGGGGAGGTCCGTTGTTCATACCACCTGATCGATAAAATGCAAAAAAAATATGAACATAAAATATATGCACAAAAAAATTCTTCCAAGTAAAATATGGCAACATAATTAAATATAGATCGAATGCAAGGAATAAGAATATATATAAATATAGAATGCAAAGAAACATGAATATAAATATAGATCAAATGAATATAGATACAATATTGGAGAAGACAACATATCAATACCATTGAAAAATACAAGAGCCATGACCAAATCACGTAGAGAGAGTGGATGTCTTGAGAAGTGAGAGTGAAACATGAGAAATGAGACCGAGAGAGTTCGTGGGTGGGTGAGATCGATGTATGTGGCCGACAGTTTGTTTTATATAGGGGGCATGGACATCACTGTCGGTTTTTAAATAGAACCGACAGTGAAGGTGGTAATCACTGCCGATTTCTAAATAGAACCGACAGTGAAG
Organism: Miscanthus floridulus; assembly: GCF_019320115.1. Taxonomy (NCBI): domain Eukaryota; kingdom Viridiplantae; phylum Streptophyta; class Magnoliopsida; order Poales; family Poaceae; genus Miscanthus; species Miscanthus floridulus. Next base: position 57,505,879 of record NC_089593.1, read on the forward strand.
GTGGCTATCACTGTGGGTTTTTAAATAGAACCGACAGTGAAGGTGCATATATGTAAAGGATATATTTATTTAGATACTACAGTGGGAAAGTTTTAACAAGAACGATATATTTATTTAGATAGTAATGAAATACATCAAAAAATTACAAAAAATTGTGTACCTCAATAGCATTCTTCTAGTACCTCATGTGTGCACCATTTTGGTGGACTACGATGCATAACGATATATGTGGTTTGCTGTGAGAGGAAAACATTGTATCATGGTTGATAAGGCCTGGCTGAAACTAACATGCATGGAGAGGCGAGCTCCTGGCTGAGGGCCATTTTATAGGGGCTAGCAGTCGTGGTACATTTTTATTTCTGAACTAAAGTTGTCGAGGTAGGTGGAAGTAGTGTTCCAATTGTTGTGGTCATGGGAGCACTGTTGGCATGTGAGGGGCATCTATACATCACTGTTGGTTTTAGTTTAAAAATCAACAGTGAATTGGGCCTTCTGTGATGGTTTGAGCAACCGACTGTGATAGAAGCTATCACTGCCGGTTTTAAAACCAAAATCAGTAATGAAGGGCCCTGTCGCCATCTTTTAGTAAAAAAATATAAAAAAATACTGTCGGTTTGGAGCCTGCCATGCCTTTTTGTAAAAAATATAAAAAAGTTTGGTCCGCCTGAGATTTGAGCGCGGGTCAGGGGGTCGAGAGTGCGTGGCCTTAACCGCTGAGTTAGGATAGAGAGTTTGGTTAGAATGGTTTTATTTTTTACTTTTATCCCATCGCAATGCACTACTAAATAATAAATGAAAAATCAAAAAAGTTTGGCCCACCTGGGATTCGAGCGCGGGTCTCAGAGTACAGAGTACACGGCCTTAACCGCTGAGCTAGGATAGGGAGTTCGGTTAGTTTGCTTTTCTTTATATATTTATTAATAGAAATAATGCAGTTAGTTTATATTCTAAAATAACACAAAAATTTATGTCTTGATTATTTAATTCTATGATAATTAATTAATGGTCTATAATTATCAAATAATATTGTTTGTGAACATCCTCTTAATATTTGATTACATAGTCAATAATTAAATTGTATAGATGCGCACAAAATATAAATTAAATATTCAGTGCGAATTACTGATACAATGTCTGCATAATGATTACATAGTTAACAATAATCTAACTATTTTTAGGTGCATCAACAATAAGGGACTCATTGTGATCAATTCATACATGAGCAGGTTCTTCACCCTCTTGAAGGATAGGTAGGGGTATGTTCGCCCCCGAATGGATGCATTTCCTGATAGCCCCTGTAGTCTTCTTCATCCGTCACTCCATTGACACCAACAATCTTCCTTTTTTCTTCTAGGACTACTTTTAGCCTTCCTTTTGTCTTGTTGTCCATTGCATAGAAGACTTGCATAACATCTCTTGCAAGGACGAAGGGGTCGTCTCTGTATGCGGTTTTAGTGAGATCAACGGTAGTGAACCCTTCGCTGTTAGTGTTGATTTCCTCGAGCCAGACCCACTGGCAGCGAAAAAGAGCTACCTTCGATGGATCATAGGATAGCTCCCATATCTCCTCTATGAAACCATAGTATGTCGCCTGCACGTTGCCATTCTCGTCGTGAGCATCAAAACGAACACCACAATTTTAGTATGTGCTCTTTCCATCTTGCTTTTTTGTGTAAAATGTGAATCCATTGATCTCATACCCTTGGTACTTAAGATATGTACTTGAAGGCCCCTTGGCTAAGGCATCCAGTTGATTACCCAACTTTATTCCGAGCAAGCGACATCGCAACCAGCTGACAAATTCCTCCTTGTGTTTTTTACCTAGCCAAGCCTATGACCTGCTCGGATACAGAGTTTGCAGCGATTGCGTGTGCTTGTCAATGTATGGCATCACACCCTCAGCTTGCTGGAGAATAGCGAACTATGCTTGTCTGAAAGAAACAGGGTCGTCTACTATAACAGATTTCTCCCCGATTGTTCCTTTGCCACATAGTCTTCCCTCATGATGAGATTCTAGAACTCCAACCCTTTTGATGTCTAGATAATATGTGCAGAACTCAATGGCCTCCTCCATTGACCATCCTTCAACCATGCCCCCTTCTGGCCCAAATCTGTTCCTAACATACCTCCTAGAAACTTTCATCAATCTTTCGAAAAGAAACATCTGATGCAGGTACATTGGGCCAAGGACTCTAATTTGGTCAATAAGATGAATGAGTAGAGGCAATGAGATATCAAAGTAAGTCGGCGAGAATTGCATCTCAAGCCTAACGAGAGTTTCGGCTATGTCCCGCTGCAGCTGCTCTAGCATGGATACATCAATGACCTTTTTTTAGATCGCGTTGAAGAACGAGCAAAGCTTTATGATTGGGGCACAGACCTTTGGGGGGAGGATACCACATAGGGCAACAAGGAGCAGCTGAGTCATAATGACATGATAGTCATGGGCCTTCATAGGGCCATTGTTGAATTTGAGTTCTCTCATATTCACTAGCCTCTTTGGGTTCGCATAGTAGCCCATCAGAACTTTGAGTTCATTGAAGAAAGAAATAAGCGCACGCTTTTCTTCCTTCTTTAATGTCCATGACACAACCAGAAGTTTGAACTGGCCATTCTCTAGCTCCATGGGATGTAGCTCCTTCTTGATTCCCAAGTGTTACATGTCCAGGCATGTGGCTAGTGAATCCTTCAATGTCCCCCTGGTGTCCATCAAGGTGTTAAGAGTGTTAGCACACACGTTTTTAGTAATGTGCATGGGATCAAGATAATGGCATACACTCAGAAATGGCCAGTAAGGTAGTTTCCAAAAAACCAAGTTTTTCTTCCAAACTCTCCCATCACGCGCTGCTACTGCATTGTCCCCCTTCCCAAGGACAACCTCTAGTTTGTTGAGTTATCGAAGTATCGCAGGCCCATCTCAACATTTTGGAGCTAAGCGTTTCTCAATAGCACTGTTGAAATCTTTTCTGTTCCTGTGGTAAGGGTGATCCTTAGGTAGGAACCTATGGTGTCCCATATAAACTATCTTTTAGTTATTTGGTAGATTTACTGCATCGGTGTTGTCCAAGCACTCGACACATCTAGTATAGCCTTTTGTCTTCTCTCCGGACAACAAACCTCGACCTGGCAAGTCGGTGATTGTAGCGATAAGTACTCCCTTGATCGTGACATGTTCCTTTTGTACTCATCCTAAACATCCAGCACACCTTTTTCAAACATCTCCACTAGTTCATCGATCACTGGTTGCAGAAACACATCGATGTCATTCCCAGGCTGTCTTGGCCCTTGGATCAGTAGTGGCATCTAGATGTATGACCGCTTCATATGGACCCAAGGTGGAAGGTTGTATATACAGAGCATCACTGGCCAGGTGCTATGATTGCTTTTAACCTGGTCGAAAGGATTCATCCCATCTGTGCTCAAAGCAAACCAAAGGTGTGTTACCTCTCCACCAATGTCCTTATAGAACACAGTATCGATAGTCCTCCAGTCATGCCCATCGGCTAGGTGCCTCATCATTGTATCTTTCTTACGCTCTTCACCATGCCAGCGCAACAGCTTGGCTGACTTTGCTCATGCAAATAGCCTATGCACCTGGGGAGCTATAGGAAAATACCAAACGACTTTTATGGGGCCTCCTCTGGTCTTGGTGCCCTCATCTAACGATCCTTCCTTGTACCATGGAGCTTCACACTTGGGGCACTTGTCCAAGTCTTTGTATTTTTCTCCATGATACAATATGCAATCCTTGGAACACACGTGGATTTTTTCAACCTCGAGGCCGATGAGACATATCATTTGCTTGGACAAGTATGTCTTTTCTGGCAACTCATTTTTTTCTAGGAGCATTTTCCTTATTATACCTAACAACTGATCGAAGACTTTATCGCTGAATCCGTTTGTCGATTTGAACTCTAACAGCATGATGTCGGCTTCCAGTTTGCTCATTGGACAATTCCTATACAATGGTGTTTTGCCATCTTGTCTCATTTTCTCTAGCTTTCTCAGCTATCTTTCACTAAGACATCCGGTCTCTACATTACGTAGCAGCTGAGAAATGCCAACATTATCCTCGGTGTCGTCAGCTAGCGTGTTCCTAAACACATTATTAACTATGGCCATAGGTTCCGTGTTTACACCGGGTTCCTCATTGGCATCGTAGATGGCTACGTTAGGCTTGTCCACATCATCATCGTTTTCCTACAGAACATTCACACCAACCTCGCCATGCATAGTTCATATCGTATAGTTTGGCATGAACCCCCTAGTAATTAAGTGCGATCGTATAGACTCAATTTGACAAAAGTTCCTATGATTCTTGCAATCTTTGCATGGGCAGAAGACAGGGTTCCCATTCCCAGCATGGGCTTTGGCATCGGTGATAAACTGGCGGACACCATGCATGTACCGCTTGTCCATTCAGGACAGATGCATCCATTCTTGATCCATCTCTACACAAAATCTGATACGAGCGGATGTCCAATTGAAGAAATGGAAGAGAGAAATGTCCAATTGGAAAAGTGCTCTCTAGAATGGAGAAAGAACTAGAATGAGAATCAAGCAATGTAGCCATCAAAACGAAGCTAATTAAGCAACAAAATCAAAGGAGTCGATGTTTGTTACTAACCTTAAAGCAAAATGATCAAGCCATTCTTCAAAATCCAAGCACTAGCTTCATGGTGAAGAGCAGCCGCAACAATGGAGGGAAGGGTCCAAACGAGTGCCTCTGTTCTTAGGATGGAAGAGAGGAGGAAGGAGAGGACAGTTGTAGCCTTTTTGTGTTGTAGGCTTATCACCATCGGTTCTTGGCTAGAACCAACAGTGATAGAGCCCAATCACTATAGGCTCTTAGCTTAAACCAGCAGTGATGAGTACTCGCCAAAACACTATCGGTTCAAGCCACACACCGGTAGTGATGTGGTCCTTCACTGTCGGATTTAGCCCAGCCCCAATCATTTTTTTCATTTTCAAGCTCATAACCGATAGGGAAGGTACATCACTGCTGGTTCTCACAAATCCGGTAGTGATGATGCCGGCAGTGATGTGCAAATCTGACGTAGTGACTGGTGAATGTTTTGTTGGCATCTCTAGTTTTGTTGGCACTTCTGATGTAATGCATTTATAGCAGTATTGTCACACTGCATTAGTGAGGGATTAGGAAGCTTTTTTATTTGCTCTTCTGTATAAGCAATTTCAGTAGGTTCCTTCTAGTTGTAAAGTAGTTCTAATGTTTTCCATCTATCCATGTTCTAGATTCAGAAGGCTTTCCTCAAGCAGATTTCTATATTTTATAGCACAAAGAAATCTGGCAAGGGTAAGAAGCTAGGCAAGGGTGGCAACCGATTCTGGACGAGCATTGGCCTTGGCTTCAAAGACTCCCAAGGAAGCAATTGAAGATATAATGGTTTCCCTTCACTTATTTTAAACACCATGAAGTGATTAGGTCATGATCCCTAGTGCTATGACGTACCTAGATTGAGATGGTGAATGACAACATGTTCAGTTTAATACTTTTCTGTTATGAATGAATTTTTTGTTCCTGCTTGGTAGAAATTTTAGGTATAATGATTTTTTTGTTCCTACTTGGTAAAAATGTAGAAAACGTCATGATATGAATTTACCCCTCTTGCTTTTACATTTCATTTAATTTCTGTGGTGTTATATTCAAGATATGATTTAAACCATGAAATTTTAGAAATAATGATATGATAAACATCATTACTAATGCGTAGATCTCATTGCTATGAATGTAACAAAACTTGAATGGGCTAAAATAGAGTTAAAACGCAGAAGATATGATTTAAACAAGATTTTCTTTAATAAAATAATAGATTAAATGTAACCTTGAATTTTAAAAGTTGAAAACACATCTAATAGTGGTATAAACATGTAGATTATGAAATTACGAACCTAACGCAATTTGAACGGATCAAATCGGAGTTAAAACGGAGAAGATATGGCTAAAAAAAGATCAGTGGCAAATCTGTAAATAACTAAAAATGTATTTTCAATCTAACCGAAACAAATACGCTTTCAAAAGAAGAAAATGAATTTGGGAAAGACGTAATGGGCCGCGGGTTAAGCCTTAACTAATTATAAGGACTCTTTTGCAAAAACTCCAAGACAAAGGGGTATTGGCCATCCATGACCGTCTAATCTGAGATGGGCGGTGGAGATTTAATCGGGCGGATGAGAGGTAGTATGGCTGGCTGGAACAGTAAAGACAGCATGGTGGCGCACCATGGCCGGCAACGGAACACGTCGGCGAAGCTCGGAACACGACCTACGGTGCATGATTTTCGACGGGAAGAGCATGGGGATGGAGAGGGCATCACTGCGAACACACCGGGGAGGTTATCACGGACGAAGGTGACTCGATGGTGGCGATGGGCTTGGTGGGCATGGTTGCGGCAGTTGATTAAGGTTGTGGCGACTTGCACAGTGGTGCTAGGGCATGTGGGCAGGCAAGGAGGAGATGACAAGGGGCGGCGGAGGGAGGCGCTTCCATTTTATAGGACGTGGACTCGCACGGATAAGGATAATGACGGATTTGACGAGGATTCATCGGTGATACTGTTATGGAAGGTGGTGGTTGAGTCTGTGGTGATGACAACAGTGATGCCACCAAGGGCCCACCTAATAGCGTGCGGAGAGACATGGGTCCAGCGGCAGTGACGGCACGAGAAAGGCGACGCAGGGGCAACGCGGACTCCCGAGCGACATTGGTGGAGTCTGACGGGATGACGAGGTAGGAGAAACGCCTGACAAACGGGGCCCACTGGTTAGTCAGCGACTGAGGAAGAGGAGACATGTTGGTGGCTTTTGCTGTTGCGGATGGGCCACGGATTGGGCCGACGCGCGTTGCACGCCGCGGGGTAGCGCAGCTGGGCTACGGGAGACGGAAAGCAGAGCTGGACCCGCAGAAGAAAATGGGCCACGAAAAAACGGAGGAGGACCTATGGGCCTGCGAACCAACTCAGCCCACGCAGGAGGAGAATGCTGGGCTGCGAGAAGGAAAGAGAAAAGCAGGCCTTCGGGCTAGATTGAAGAGAAAGAAAATTTTCTAATTTCCAAATCTTGTTGTTTTTCCCAAATTCAAATGGAAACCAAACCAAATCCAAATGGGGATTCAAATATACTTCAAGTAAAAATGAGGAATTTTAGTAAGTCTTCCCAAAAATTATTTTTACAACTTTTTAAATTATTTTATTTTCAAATTTTATTTTCTTTTACTTCAAAACCATTTTCAATTTCATTTGCAAAAGCAATTTAACCCATTTTGAATTTTCAATCAAACTACTCAACCAAATAAATCAAATGCAAGGGCATGTATGCTCAAACATGTTGCTAACCTTATGATGAATTTTAATTTAATGAAAAAAAAAATTATTTTCATATATTTCATGAACACAAAATTCAGAAATAAATCATTTTAACTCTATTTCCAAAAATCCAGAATTTAGGGTGTTATAACTCTACCCCCCTTAAGATGAATCTCGTCCCCGAGATTCAGACGACGTCGACTAGGAGATAGGGATACTTCGTCTCTAGACTCTTCTTTACTTCATCATGTAGTTCCATCGTCTTGATAAGAATTGTCTTACTTCGCATACCTGTGAATCTTACTCCTTGTCACTTGCCAAACTAATTCCAAGATTATGACAGGTACCTTGAGAAATTCCCAGGTAACTCCAATCACTAGGCCACCTTTCCTATAATACCAATTCTCTTTCTTAAAATACTTATCTTCCAACAGAGCCTGACGAATCTCTTAGTCAGAAGGAAATTCTACTACCAACCTTCAAAACATTAATGATTTCGATTAAGTAGCTCGAACTTGGGATACGATTCTTGATCCTTGGTGTCACCCGAACCTTCTTAGCACAACTGTCCAATGCTAAGGGCATCGGCCAAGACTTTTGCTTCTCCAAGTGATAGCACTTTTCCAAGTCATAATCAATTTCATTCCAACGAGGATATCACAAGCTCAAGTCCCACTTAGTGAAGATGTCCTATAGGTTCTTGTGATTCTCCTATTTGTCACTTTTTCTTCCAAGAAGATATTACTTTCATGCTTCACAATGGATAACTTCAGATAACTTGTTAGGTAGTTCAACTCACGCTTCCTTAGTTGTCTTAATGAACAAGCCACTACTTCTCCTCTCGTATAAGGACACATCCCACACCTTTGACAAGGTGCATCATTATAGCTATAAAACTCTTGTCTGGATCTAGCAAAGCTAATTCTTAGATTTTACTTCAATCTTTTCTTGGACTCCTTCAACACTTAGTTGAGGTCTCTTGATCCAAACTAACTTAAAACCTCTTCCAGTAGCATTATTAATATCTTGATGATCTTGGTTAAACCTCCCTTGAACCTCTAACCAAACCTCATTGAAACTCTGAGTTTCTCCCACATCTTTGGGTACCACCACGCTTCTGCTGTGCAATCTAGAACGTAGGATACTTCACCTTACAAATTCTTCAACTTGGCTACCCCCTTAAGAAAAGATAAACTAGAGGACACAAGAAGGGTAGCTTGCATCTTCTTCGTGATGATCTAACTAGTATCATGATGTCCTGACATCCCAATGATACTCCTGTGTATGGGTAAGAACAAGAAATCTGGAATTCCTCACGAGCAGAAAAACAGCAGCGCTGTAAAACGGCTGTAACTCTCATTCTGTTAATCTAATGAAGTTTTAGCTTATAGCGTTGGAAAGCCTATCAAATTCTCCACAACTTCCTTATAGAACACTTTTCCAAATTCAGCATTTAACTTGGTCGAAAATAGTGTACAATAGAAACTACTTCAGATTCCAAACAGCACAGATGCATCGCCTTGTGATTTTCGTATCTCCATAACCAAAATAGCTATCAGGCTGATTCTTATGCTCAGAGAAAGATATTGAAGTCTACTATTGTCCAAAATTTTCTTATGATTTTTGGTCATCCAAAATAAGAGATATAAGCCAAAGAGTGCAAACTGCTCCAAAACGACAAGATAGGGAGAACAGAAGAAAACCATAACCCAACTGTTTATTTCACTGATCCTTATACCTTAGGCCTATAAACTAAATGGAATTGTGGGAACACCCAACAAGATCATTGCAATCATTACAAAGATACAAAACAATCATAAGCATAATGACAATTCAACAAGCAATAAAGGTGCACAATTCAATCATTGACTCAACTTGTGATACTATCGTCCTCATTGTACTAGGGTAACAATCCTAAGACTTATCTTCAGATTACGCAAGAAGGTGGTGAGGAACAGTTCTAAAAGCATGTCAAATCAAGGAGTGGAGATGAGTACAAAGATTTTAAAATAAGTACCAAGGTAGAGATGAATAGCAAGGGTAGATATATAGTAGAGAAGAAAATATCAAGATTTGTAGAACAAGGATTTTATAGCAATTTCAAAACCTTAAGATGGCCAATTTCTAACTAGGCTTGTGTCCTACAGTCAGCATTGCTCTGATACCACTTTGTAGCACCCGATTTTAAGAACAAAACCAGATACACACCATATGTGAGCCCAAGAAGTCAAATCTCACATATAGCTATAAATAAGGGTAATATGAATAGACAATGCTTAAATACATAACATATTAGTATAAAGAATATAACCTTAGATAGCAAACAGTAGAAATACAACTCCGATCTTTGAGGAAGACTCCAAATCCATAGGGACAACTGACTGGTTGATCACAAGCCTAATTCCTCCAAACTCTAGCAATCTGGTACCCATCCAAGATTTTTCCAAATATTTGAAAAGTAAAGCAAGCGTAAGTACATGTCGTACTCAACAAATATAACATGGGGGTTCATGAGGCTCAAAAGGCTGACACTGGTTTAACTGCGATTAGCTTTTAATGAGTCATGATTTTAGCATAGGAGTAGCAACAAGTTTATCTCAAGCCCATAAACACATGATCAGGTAAACATGAATAATGAATAGCATAGACAACAATCATTAGTGAGCATCTTTATCATTAGTATAATCTGTGTTCATCATCTATTCCGTAAGGGTACCAAGGCCGCTTGTGATCGTGAGCATGGCTGATATACTAGTTTTACACTCTGCAGAGGTTGTACACTTTCACTGTGAGTCATGATTTACCCTTTCACCCAAGGTGATCAGCCTCTTGACCCACTACAAAGGAAGGTCGACAGGGTTCACTATGAAGCATTTCAAAGGTTCGTCTAACAAGTTAGGGCCGCTAGGTTTCTATGGCCAGCTAATGTAGGGCTCCCCTTCCGACAAGCACAATGACGCGCAACCTATACACTGATAGACAGAGGCTGCACTATATCCTACCTAGAACACACCCCTCTTGTGCCATAAAGGTAACCTCTAACAAGCTATAAAAGGTCCTCATACTGAGCTAAAGCCAGAGCCATGTAGCTCTCAGAGCTGTATTGTAAGTCTCGGATGATCACTTACAGATAAGTCCTTAGAGAGAGGAATCTAGAGCACCGTAAAAACAGCCCAATGCTCTAGCCCCCTTGTTCCATGTTGCTAAAAAGCATAATTTAATGTTTATTGCATATTCCATTAGTCAAGTTACAAGATCATGGCTTTAGTTGAGTACTAGCATCATACTACCCAATGCAATACCCCAAAGATATCAAGGTACATGGTCACAAAGTACTAAGAAATCCTTAGTGGTAGTCAAGGTAGACACATGTAGTATGAATTAAATGATTAATGGTGTATAGGACAACAAGGAAGATCCCATGCTATACTTGCCTTAAACACCGATCCTTCGGTAAGCTTTAATCTTCAACGTTCTTCTTCTTCTTCTTGATCACCACGTATATCTCACCGATTGGACGTAATCATAAAGCACCACACAAGCATCCATACAATCATACACGAAGCAAACAATAGATCTAAATTAGAACAGTACACCAATCATAAAATCAAGATGAAAAGTTTGTGAAACGAATCTATGTCCTGCTACGAACACACAGGCATGAAAAGAAGACTAATCGGAGCTATAGTTAAAAAGATACATCTACCCAAAGATCTGCTTTATACGCAGAAAAGAAAACCATGGGCTTCATTTATTTTAACTATATAAAAGCTTATATAAATTGAATTAAATTGAATTTAGATTCGAATTATAAAACTAAAGTAAAGCAAATCATATTTTATAAAATCTAGTTGCATAATTGTTATTCAAGATATGATTTAAACCATGAAATTTTAGAAATAATGATATGATAAACATCGTTACTAATGCGTAGATCTCATTGCTATGAATCTAACGCAACTTGAATGGGCTAAAACAGAGTTAAAACGAAGAAGATATGATTTAAACATGATTTTCTTTAATAAAATAATAGATTAAATCTAACCTCAAATTTTAAAAGTTGAAAACACATCTAAAAGTGGTATAAACATGTAGATTATGAAATTACGAACCTAACGCAATTTGAACGGATCAAATCGGAGTTAAAATGAAGAAGTTATGGCTAAAACAAGATCAGTGGCAAATCTATAAATAACTAAAAACGTATTTTCAATCTAACCGAAACAAATATGCTTTCAAAAGAAGAAAATGAAGTCGGGAAAGACGTAATGGACCACGGGTTAAGCCTTAACTAATTATAAGGACTCTTTTGCAAAAACTCCAAGACAAAGGGGTATTGGCCATCCACGACCATCTAATCTGAGATGGGCGGTGGAGATTTAATCGAGCAGATGAGAGGGAGTATGGCTGGCCGGAACAGTAAAGGCGGCACGGTGGCGCACCATGGCCGGCGACAGAACACATCGGCGAAGCTCGGAACACGACCTACGGTGCATGATTTTCGACGGGAAGAGCACGGGGATGGAGAGGGCATCACTACAAACTCATAGGGGAGGTTATCGCGGACGGAGGTGCCTCGACAGTGGTGATGGGTGTGGTGGGCATGATTGCGGCAGTTGATTAGGGTTGCGGTGACTTGCACGGAGGTGCTAGGGCACGAGGGTAGGCAAGGAGGGGATGACAAGGGGAGGCGGAGGGAGGCGCTTCCATTTTATAGGACGCGGACTCGCACGGATAAGGATAACGATAGATTTGACGAGGATTTGTCGGCGATACTGTTACGGAAAGCAGCGGTCGAGTCCATGGCGATGACGATAGTGCCAACACCGAGGGCCTACCTGACAGCGTGCGGAGAGGCGTGGGTCCAGCGGCAGTGACGACACGAGAAAGGCAACGCGGGGGCAGCACAGACTCCCGAGCAACATCGGTGGAGTCTAACGAGATGATGAGGTAGGAGAAAGGCCTGACGAACGGGGCCCACCGGTCAGTCGGCGACCGAGGAAGAGGAGGCATGCTGGTGGCTTTTACTGATGTGGCTAGACCACGTATTGGGGCGGCGCGCGTTGCAGGCCGCGTGGCAGCACAGCTGGGTTGCGGGAGACGGAAAGCAGAGCTAGACCCGTGGAAGAAAATGGGCCACGGAAAAACAGAGGAGGACGACCTGTGGGCCTATGGGCCAACTCGGCCCACGAGGGAGGAGAATGCTGGGTCATGAGAAGGAAAGAGAAAAGCAGGCCTTCGTGCTAGATTGAAGAGAAAGAAAATTATCCGATTTCCAAATCTTGTTCTTTTTCCCAAATTCAAATGGAAACCAAACCAACTCCAAATGGGGTTTCAAATATACTTTTTCAACACAAGTAAAAATGAGGAATTTTAGTAAGTCTTCCCAAAAATTATTTTTACAACTTTTTAAATTATTTTATTTTCAAATTTTCTTTTCTTTTACTTCAAAACCATTTTCAATTTCATTTGCAAAAGCAATTTAACCCATTTTGAATTTTCAATGAAACTACTCAACCAAATAAATCAAATGCAAGGGCATGTATGCTCAAACATGTTGCTAACCTTATGATGAATTTTAATTTAATGAAAAAAATTATTTTCCTATATTTCATGAACACAAAATTCAGAAATAAATCATTTTAACTCTATTTCCAAAAATCCAAAATTTAGGGTGTTACAGCCCAGCCCCAATCATTTTTTCATTTTCAAGCTCATAACCGGCAGGGAAGGTACATCATTGCCGGTTCTCACAAATCCGTCAGTAATGATGCTGGTAGTGATGTGCAAATCTGGCGTAGTGACTGGTGCATGTTTTGTTGGCATCTCTAGTTTTGTGCACTTCTGATGTAATGCATTTATAGCAGTATTGTCACACTGTATTTGTGAGGGATTTAGCAAGCTTTTTTATTTGCTCTTCTATATAAGCAATTTCAGTAGGTTTCTTCTAGTTGTAAAGTAGTTCTAATGTTTTCTATCTATCCATGTTCTAGATTTAGAAGGCTTTCCTCAAGCAGATTTCTATATTTTATAGCACAAAGAAATCTAGCAAGGGTGGCAACCGATTCTGGAAGAGCATTGGCCTTGGCTTCAAAGACTCCCAGGGAAGCAATTGAAGGTATAATGGTTTCCCTTCACTTATTTTAAACACCATGAAGTGATTAGGTCATGATCCCTAGTGCTATGACGTACCTAGTTTGAGATGGTGAATGACAACATGTTCAGTTTAATACTTTTTTGTTCTGAATGATTTTTTTTTGTTCCTCTTGGTTGAAATTTTAGGTATAATGATTTGGTTATTCCTGCTTGGTAAAAAATGTAGGAAAGGTCATGATATGAATTTACCCCTCTTGCTTTTACATTTCATTTAATTTCTGTGGTGTTATAGTTATCTAAGGTCCTTCAAATTGTGCCTCTTTTATGTATCACATGAATAATAAACTCAGTATTGATCACTGTTGTCGTAACGGTGGTTCTTCTTTGGCAGATACTTGGTTGAGTGACTTGCAGAGAGGAAGAAGTGCAAGTTCTTCCTTTCTATACCTGACCCTTGAACCAAGGTTTGTGCTGAACTAATTTTCTTTTCAATGCCTTAGTGACAACCGGAGCTCAATGGCCCCATTAACTATTTTTCTCTGTTTTAAGCATAGTCTAGTTTGCTGTTCTGTTAGTATAACTTGTACTCTTTAAATTTCCACCATGTCAATGTCCATTAAAAAATGTTTCTTAAGTAATAAATCTATACAGCTCCAGAATAGAAACTTACACTACTTCTGTCTAAAGTGATCATTGGGACACTACTAATGGTTGTTTTGTCAACCATTTCTTATTTCCATCCAGTGATCTTATAATTGTGCAATCTGGTAATTGTCTATCTAGTTAGATAATTTGGGCAGCTTAAGAATAGAAACTTGCACTCTTTCTATCGTTCTGCGGTACTTGGTAATTAGGGGGACATTATTATTGTGGTACTAGGAATTGTAATTTGTGACCAGAAATGGATTTGAGACATTTTGGTGTAAATTTTATCGCTACATATCCATTGCATGCGGTTTTAGGATTCCTAAATATCCCTTATGATGGTACAGTGCCAGTTCTAGTTTTCTGCACTTCTGATGTAATGCCTTTATAGCAGTATTGTCACACTGCATTAGTGAGGGATTTAGCAAGCTTTTTTATTTGTTCTTCTGTATAAGCAATTTCAGTAGGTTCCTTCTAGTTGTAAAGTAGTTCTAATGTTTTCTACATATCCATGTTCCAGATTGAGAAGGCTTTCCTCAAGTAGATTTCTATATTTTATAGCACAAAGAAATCTGGCAAGGGTAAGAAGCCAGGCAAGGGTGGCAACCGATTCTGGAAGAGCATTGGCCTTGGCTTCAAAGGCTCCCAGGGAAGAAATTGAAGGTATAATGGTTTCCCTTCACTTATTTTAAACACCATGAGGTGATTAGGTCATGATCCCTAGTGCTATGACGTACCTAGCTTGAGATGGTGAATGACAACATGTTCAGTTTAATACTTTTCTGTTCTGAATGATTTTTTTGTTCCTACTTGGTAGAAATTTGTCCTAAATAATTAAATTCGTAGTCTAGCTCCAAATTTCATTTGCTATTTTGAAAACAATGAGCTTATGTTCCCAAATACTATGGCACATGGCAACAATGCATTTCTTAGTGATTGTCCTAACATGCTTTATTTATATGAAAAAGTAAATCAGTTTTGCTTAAAGTCCCATGACATTTGCAAGATCTCTAACAGCAGAATATTCCACTGTAGGTTTTGTTGAAGTGGAAGAACCATGCTGATTCAACTATTGAAAGGCTAGTAGTGTAAAATAGGCTCAGTGTTTGTATACATAGCATTAATGATGTAAAACATCAGTGGGTCTTTGATTTTCATTGAAAAGCTCAGCCCGTATGGGAGTCTGACTATACGGTGATTCACTTGACCTACTATATATATATATATAGAGAGAGAACTACTACTCTATAGCTGGCTATAAAATAACTTATTTTGTAGCCAGTTTGAGTTACGATAATTACTATGTTAATTTACGAGATTATAATAACTCATTACTACGTGGTTTACTATAACGTTATAATAAATATCCCCATGTGTTATAGTAGCCCAACTATCGTAAATATGTATTGACATTATCGTAAATTAGTATATAAAATTATCGTAAATAGAGGTGGCTATAGAATAACTTATTTTGTAGCTGGCTACTGAATATACTCTCCATATATATATATATATATATATATATATATATATATATATATATATATATATATATATATATATATATATATATATATATATATCAAGTTGGTGTGTGTATGGAAGATCTAATATATTATTTATACAAAAATCAAGTGAATTTGTTCAATGTGATGCCTTCTATATGAGCAAAAGTGGATTTGTCAAATTATTTTAATTGTAATTATATCAATGCAGTTTTGCCGACAGTTTTTTTTGGCAAGGTATGGTTTCTAAAATATCTTGGAAATGGTTTGGCCAACATACAAACTGTCGGGAAAGGTCTTAACTGTCGGCAAATGATTAACTATCAGCAAAGGTTTGAACTGTCGGCGTAGGTAGACCGTTTGCCTACATATAAAGTGTCGAGGATTCTATTAACTGTCGGCAAAAGTTTCACCGACAGCTTCTAGCGCGACTGTTTCTAAACTGTCGGCAAAACTTTTCGTGGCAGGTTATCTGTCGGCAAAGGTGCCCTTTGCCTACAATAGAAAGTATCGGCAAAAGTATGTTTTGTTATAGTGTTTTAAAGAATTTGCAAATCAGGCTGAAGAATATAGCAAAAAAAAAAAGACCCCAAGGGAAAACCTCGCGATAACGTGTCAGAAGTCTTGATCAAATACGCATGTGTACGGCCATGGGAAACTGAACTCAAAACCTCAAGTTTTGGGTGTTCCTTTTATATTCACTTTAACAAGTATTATAGTGCATATTTGAGACCACAAATAAATTCAAACAAAAAAAGTTTGAACCAAAAGTTTTAGTTCTCTTCAGGTACTACAAGTTTGGTATACGTTGTTTCTCTACCCAAGGTAATTTGAAATTTTCAAAAAATGTGCATTTAAAATAGAATTTCTAGACTCCAAATAATTTTAAATGAAAAATGTCAGCTACAAAGTTGCAAGTATTTTTAAGTACTATAACTTTAGTTTAGGTCATTTGTCCATCAAAAGTCATTTCAAAAGTTAAAAAAATGAATTTAAACATTATTAATCTTAAAATAGAATTTCTGGGCCCTAAATAGTTTAAAATGAAAAAAGTAGCCAATTGCAAAGTTGCAGGTCTATTTGGGTACTACAACTTTGGTTTAGGTAGTTTCTCAGAAAAATAATTTTAAATGAACGATAAAGTTGCAGATCACATGAGGTAATACAAATTTGATATAAAGTTTATCTTCATCCAGTTTTTCATAAAATAGTTGTGATTTTTATTGTGTTGCACCTATTTTTAGAGACGGACTAAATTGTCAACCGGTCTCTTGAAATCCATTCCTTGAGATTGGTAATTTCTAACCATCTCTACAAATGACTTCATTTCTCCACTTCTAAAGGCAGCTGGAAATTCCACCTTTAAAAATGGATTTATATAGATAGGCCAGCTTGTATACCATTTCTAGAGGTCATTCTTGATAGAGCCACCTCGGGCTAAAATGAAAGGCATCATTTCTCCATTTAAGGATATTTTAAAAATTCAAATTTCAAATTTTAGAAATTCAAACATAGTTTTCCTTGACAAAATGATTTCAAATCAAAAAGTTGTCAATTACAAAGTTGTATAACTTTTTGAGATCTACAACTTTTATTTTAGTCATTTCTTCATCTGGCAAAGTTGTAGTGTACATTGTTCACAAATTTACATTATCATTCATTTTTTTATATATTTTATTATTTTTCTTTTATGATATAGAGAATTCATGTAGATAAAAGAGTAGATGTGAATGTCTTCATACCTAGTGGGGAGGTTCTCCCCCAAGCTTGCCTTTTGCGGAAGTCAGAATCTTAGGAAAGAAAGAAGGCAACACTATGATATGCCTTGGCGAGAAACCAAACATATATATGAGCGATTTGAGAGAATCATTTGAGGAGCTAAGATCTTAGAGCCCATTTGGGGGCGCGTCTAGGTGGGTGATACCCAAGACTCTATAATTAGCCGTCGCCGCTCTCGTTAGGGTTGGGTTTTGTTGCATTCTTGTTTTCCACCTGAAATACACACTTTGCTTAGACAATTAATAAAAAGAAAACTCTAATAGAAAATGAAACGGTCGACCCAAACATAGACGGTCGACTCAGGGTAACTACCTACATAACTAGTCTTCATCTAAACCTTTGGTATAGATTCAAATCCTATTGGACGCAATCTTTTTTCTATCTATTCTTTAAATAACTATACTAAAAACTAAAAAAATTTGCACGTTAGCCTCGCCGGGGCACTACAGTACCTTATTGCACGACCTGGACTATGCGGTCTAGCAGGTGTGCCTCTTCATGCACAACCCCCGAGAGCCACATCAGGGGCACTCTTTTTGATTGTCTACACATTGGCACTTGTCATGTAGCGGTGGCAGCAGGGATGCTGGTGCGTATGGGCCTTCACATGGGGATTCGCTCCATGCCATGGACCACATGATTATGTGAGAGGGGTGCCGCCCCTGCAAGCTTTCTCCCTACCTATGAACTCCACATAAGCTTTAGTTGTAGGAAGAGAAAAAGGCATAACATCAATATTGCCTTGGTGAGGATCCACAAATTTGTCTTCTTGTGTCACGCCCTAGACGTGACCCTATCACGAGAGTAGTCGGCAGGGCCGCGCCTGGGGAGCGGTGCCAAGGAGCCCCCGAGCATCGATAGTTTGGGGCTTGTCTTCTTGCACCTGGGCCTTGGCTGGAGTCGTTAGCCAGGATTCCACCAAATACACACCAGTGCTTTTTTAATCTCTGTTTGATGTAACATGAATATCGAGATCCTACTATATATTATTTTTACACCATGGACATGCAAGGATGAACATCAACCCCTTTTTCTTGTATGCATTCCTAAGAGAAGGAATTTGTCCATTTCATGTTTTGAGGTCTCAAAAAAGCGACTCGCTTGGTGGCTTGGGCGGCTCACTTGGTGGCTTGGGCAGCTCGCTTGATGGCTTGAAGCTCATCTCGGCGTAGGCCCTTAGAGGCGCCATGGCTTTCCAAGATCACTGTCTTGGAGCTACTGGTGGAGGCCAGCATTGTTGTTGGTAGTGGCCGTGGCCGCTCAGATCACACCCATTGGATCCATCCTGATATGATTGGGTGATTTGCATGTTCCCTTAAGAACAAGCACACACACTAAATCCTTAAAAGAAAGATAGATGCTCATCTTCACATAGATAGTTGAATTCAAAAGGCTAACGAAGAGATATCCTAAAATCTTGGAACCGCTAGGTAACGTGGGTGATGTGGAATCTCATTTCGGTCCATTTGGAGACAGTGTTAGTGTCGGTCTGTGTTGGAGATAGTGGAGGGACTCCCCCGGGGCACCAGGGATTCTGACATGGCGCTGCTGATGCCCCGCCTGGAGGAAGCCATCGATGTCATCCTGGTGATTACCCCACTAGAGGCGGTCCTCCGTTTCAATTTGCTTGCTTAAGCACGCTGAAGTCTTCATATCACCACCAAGTACCTATATCAACATCCTAAGCACACTTTGGCACCCAACTCTTGTTGGGTCCTTTTGAGTTAGTCAACAAGTGCTTAGGCACCCAAATGGAGAATGTATATTCTTCCTCAATATGCTATTGAGAGGAAAAGGATTAAGGGATTCACATATAGGCATTCAGTGGGCATCGGAAAGTCAAGTTATGTATGCAAGAGACAGATATGCATGAAATAGGGATAAGCGAGCACCGGGAGAGATATGCCAGTAATAGGATTAGGTTTAGAGAAATAGGCATATGTGAATAGGGCTACTAGATCATTAAAGTATAGGTTTTGGGTAAGCTCACTCATATCGAAAGAAGAAATCGAAGGAAATGAAGCATAAGCTAACTAGGTCAAATCCTAGGCTGTTTCGATAGACAAAAGAAAATAGAAAAAAGTAGTGAGTGAGAAAGAAATAAGTAAAAAAATCAAAGACAACCCAGACGAAACAATTAGTGAAATCATTCTATTTTCTCCATATCCTCAAACATATGCCTATCCCCTCACATGTTCTTACTCGTATATTGGACTTACAAAAGGTAAGCCTTATTCACTCCAAATCCTGATAGAGTAGTTCGAATCCACCTCAGAACGAGAGCGAGCTTGAACGAAACCTAATGGAAGTTGCGCTTGACTAGGAAGACTATTGCGCTCCCTAATCAAGGTGCTATTATACTACTAGGGGCGATCCTCTTTTGGTGGGGAAAGTTTCGGCTTGTGATCAATCCATAGATACCAATCGAAAATAAATAGACACTCAAAAAAAGTACATGCTCAAACATCATTAACTAACTCCTTATCAATCTCGATTCATTTCAATATGAGGACAAGAATTGAACCGATTCAATTAATTAGAATAGAACAATTACACAACAAAAGAGAAAAGAAGGTATTTGTTGTGTTGGCAGTAGATGGGTTTTACTAAATCAAACGATTTTGCATGAGAGAAAGAAGCGAGGAATCCTCTTTTCGACTCTGAGTCCCCCACTCCCATCGTTGCTTTTCTTTCTAACAAAAGCATGCATATGTTGTCAGTGAAGATTTTGTGTGAAGCCTTGGAGACAACGTACCCGGGGCTAGGGTGAGCTGAGGGGGGACAGTGTAAGTGAGCAAATGTGTGTAAGCCTAGTCAAAGATTCCGATTCTAGGCGGGGCGGCTATCAACCTTTGAAGTCCATATATGCAACACAAATTTTATTTGGGACTATGGAAATGGTATGTCTGATGATGAATCTAATTTGGAGGATCACTTGCTTACCACTTCAAAAGTAACGAACCACCCACAATTAGAGTTATACTAAAATCAATTTCTCGGTTATTCTAGAATTTAACACTTTTAGTTGCGCAGGTAGCTCTCAGGTCTATTACTCTAGGCATACTTTTCGCCTTTGTGACCCGCTATGGACAGTACGAGTTCACCATCATGCCGTTTAGATTAACCAATGCGCCAGCATATTTCATGAATCCGATGAACAAAGTCTTTATGGAGGAGTTAGATAAATTCGTAGTGGTGTTCATCGATGAAAGCTAGAAAAGGGGAGCCTATTTCCCTATGCCTCCCACACACCCACCACCAACCGAACGTCAGAAGACAATAACTACTCAGCCCATTTTTTCTTAGTTGGTAAGGTGACAAAGAACACTCTCAATGCCTATGAACTTCCCTCTATTGATAGTACCCTCCCAGAATAGAGTTACCAGCTCATTTTTTTCTTCCATAAAAAATAATGGATTTAGTGGCAAGTTTATGATGAAGAATGGCTATCGTGCTAGAAGGAAGAAGTCGTCATAAAGGAACAAGGAAGAATGAAGAAAGTGCTTCAAGTGTGGTAGCAAGGATTATCTTGTTGCTCAATGCCCCTACAATAGAAGGCGCTCTCCTCTATCTTCTGAGGTCCATAACCATCTCCTTGAGAAAAGTAGACAGTAAAAGCCAAAATAGACTAAATATAGCCTGAATGATCCTAAAAACTCCTCGAAGGAGCAAATTTTTGTTAAATAGAGTTGAATAGCAATTAAATTTTCTAGAACACAGTTCATGTCATATAAATTCATGTCTAAGCATAAGATCCGAAATGGCACAACAAAATTTAGAAATGCAAAAAAAGAAAAGTGAAGGGTAGAATCCATATAAATCCATAGATTTCTTTGTCATTTTCTTCTTTTTAGGTGAAATTGGCTTTACTAGTCTCCTCTCTATCTCTTTTCACTTCTGCCGGCTAGCCTACTTGCGGTAGTGGGATTCTCCCATTCCCTGGTCAAAAAGGGTTGGTTGGATGCGGGATCTACTCCACGAGCAGTGGGCACACCATATCCTCGAAATTTGAGGGCTTGGGAGTAGGCACTGGTATCGTAACTTCAGCTTTAACCTGGTATAAAGCATTTAACTGATCGATAAAGAAGCATTGCGCCCTGATTCTTTGACTCAAATAGGATAATAATGATGTGTGGTGTACAAAACGTGGGTTTTCACTTACATATGTGCATCCTGGCTCATGGGTGAAGGGTGATATTCAGTTGATGGGAATTTTACTCTATTCCCCAGGGCTGGTCATTCAGTTTCATTGTCAGATGATTGTGGTGACCATTCACATTCAGATACTATAAGAGCTATAAGAGCTTTTTGCTTCAGTGTGAGTGGCAATGCAGCAGTTATCATTGATCAAAAAGGAAATCCAAAAGGAACTCGAGTTTTTGGCATGGTTGCCGAAGAATTAAGAGAATTGAATTTTACGGTTCGTAAGGCTCTTAGCGCGCCCAATCCTGAGCCTGATACCTCATGTGCTCGTAGCTTATTCAATATTACTCTCAAATATTGTTCATGTTGTTCAGCACTTCTTGAATAGATAAGAATGTCGTCGATGAAGGAGAGGATATTTTCGCGATTGCTGCTGACCAACCATTTCGCTTCCCTATCACCTGTTGCAGCTGGTGGTAGCTAGGAGGGGAATAAATTTTGCTCCAAGCTGTGGAAGCTGGATTGCCCTCCGAAACCCTTCCTTTCTCCGCACCGAAAAATCCTTCTTTGGGACAAGACAACGGACGCTAGGTCATTCAAGGCAATTCCCATTTTTGATCTTCCTGCGGAAAAGAGTATGAAAAATATTCGAAATTGTAACCCTCCAAGGGCATATAAGCTACTAAAACGTTTTTTCCTAAAGCAAGTTCCTGGCCAACTGTACCTGCTCCCTCTGCTAAAATTTGCCTCTTTTCAATGGATTTACCCCGTGGAACCCAAGGTTTTTGGTATTTCACCTAAAAAGCAGAAAATGACACTAACTTCTAATGTGGGTAGGTCATCATTTCTGGAATGGATTCAGTCGTAGAATGATGAAGTAGAGCAGCAGCTGCGCATACTATTGAACGCATGCGGCAGGATTCAATTCCACCTTTCCTGGGCAAACTAGAAAACATGTACCGATGTCAGGAGATGGAAGTCAGGTTGACAAGGCAGTGACTAAGGATAAGGCTCTTTGGTGAGCCACACTTTGTCTATCTTAGAGATCAAATTGGATGATAGATTTTTCTTTTTTTTTCTTGGGAATGGTCAAAGCCAAAAACGGTTGAATATAGCCCTCTATCATATATATATATATATATATATATATATATATATATATATATATATATATATATATACACACACACACACACGCATATTCAATAATCGCATGCATCCTGCATCCATAAAGCAATACAAAGTGCTTCAAATAGTTACATGCATAGTGCTCGAATAGTGAAGAAGTTGGGTGCCTGAGCCACTCCTAGGTGAGTGCTCGTGCACGGTTCATATTCCGAATTTAAATAGTAGAGAATATTCTGAATAGTGCCATGAATTTGAATAGTGAACGCTGAATTTGAATAGTGCTATGAATAGTAAATACTAAATTCACTGAGAACTCGAACGGATCCGAAATTCAAATTTTAAAATCTCGAGTTACTACCGCACTATTCAAATTCAGCGTTTACTATTTAAATTCATGGCACTATTCAAAATACTCGCTACTATTTAAATTCGGAATATAAACAGTGCACGAGCACTCACTCGGGAGTGGCTCAGGCACCCAACTTCTTCACTATTCAAGCACTATGCGCGTAACTATTTGAAGCACTTTGTATTGCTTTATGGATGCAGGATATGTGCGATTATTGAATATGCATGCAATTAGTCAATATGCTGATTAATATTTCACAGGATCTTTTGCAGGTTGGCGAGACCAATGTTTTAGCCGGTCGTGCGACTATGATTGTGATAGTCCTACTCGATACTCACCGTATGCACCACTAGCTAGCTTCAGAACCAGGCTAACCCGGTCTTCTCCCTAGCTATCCCCAACCACGCACACACAGGACTCAGGCTCTATCGTCTCCCCAGGCAGTTCCACCCAAAGGGAACACTTCTCTGCGCACACAGGGTTCTCTACAAACGCCACTACCAGGGCTAATACGAGAACAACACACGCAGAGGTTTCTCCTCTAGGGTCCCTAGCATAGAGACATCGCCCCATATGAACGAGCTTAAAGGAAGGCAGGGATTAAACTAGGAAAGCTTAATTCATTTTCATAGAGCAAGCTTACATACGGCTTTTCCTTTCGGAAAACCCCAAGCACTTAGCACAAACCTTAGTGATTACCTTACAAGCGTAGGAAGATCACGGGAACCTCTTTTTATTCTATAATTTACAAAGGTGGAGTGATACAATGGTAGTGGATGATTACTACTAATGGTGGATGACCCTTAGAGTCCTTCTGAGGTCATGTCCACCAGTAGAGAAACTAGTTGTACTCCTGGTTCTCAACCCCCTTCAGCTCCGATTTTAGAACCGGGAGCACAAATCCGGGACTAAAGGGCCCCTCCTTTAGTCCTGGTTTCGCACCCGGGACTAAAGGTGGACCTTTAGTCCCGGTTGGTAATACCAACCGGGGGCTAAAGAGGCCTCCCGGCCCGGCCACGTGGGCCGGCCCTTTAGTCCCGGTTGGTATTACCAACCGGGACTAAAGTTTTTATTTTTTTTCATTTTTTGTTTCTATTTTCAATTGATGATTCATTTTGGTTTTCGAATTGGTTTTCAAATACGCATTCTACGCTACCAATAATATACGTACTCTACACGTTTATAATGTTCGAACATTTTGTACAAACTAAAGTATGAAACTAACGTATATATTACATGCATATATATATATATATATTGTACGTTATTTTATGTACATATAATATGTATATATATATATATATATTACAAATAAAGCTTGCATTGTATATTCTATCATATTCTTGGCATAACAAATTCACTCCATCTAGTTTGGCTTTCATGTTTCGTTCACGTCATTGTAGAACTCGCCGGCGGGGTTTAGAACCTGGTCATTAAGAAATCCTGCTATGGTCTCTTGAATTGCTTTTAGTTGGTCACGTCGTATGACTTTTTCCTTCAACCATAGAGTCTTCAATAAAAGTTAAAGGAAAAGTATTAATATATATATATATATATATGTGTGTGTGTGTGTGTGTGTGTGTGTGTGTGTGTGTGTGTGTGTGTGTGTGTGTGTGTGTTGGTCATGTGATTACTTATATATATGAGCAATAAAAGAAATTCTGAATATATGAATATATTTATATAACGTACTTTGAGGTTCTTTTCAGGAGTTCTTTTTTAGTATGCCATGATGAACTCATAAACATAGTATCCGCAGTAGTTGTTCCCCTGTTCTTGCCTTAGAACCCACTTTTACGAGAAAAAAGATCTGGTGAATTGAAAGCATGCATGGTGTTAATTGAATTATATATATATATATAAATATAGCTAGTACTTACTTTGTGTGCGATTACATCCAGTGGCGCTTTGCAATGTTTCATGTGGTGTTCCTTAATGAAAATTTTCCAAACACTACGCCCAATAAAATAAAAAATTAATTTGGCCTTTAATAATTATTGCAGTTAAGAGATCGGGGTATATATAGTTGCTAGAGAGACTAAATTACCCTTAGATAATGTCTATCATGTCTTAGTACTCTGTTTGCTCTTTTCTTAATGAGTCTAAGATGCTCAACCGACTATTGGCCATATCGATGACCATCAATATCCAGTGATTGCTGCATATGTTTTTATACACAAATATGATCGACATTAACTAGAGTCAACATATATATATATATGGGAGATAGCTTAGCTAGTAATCAAATAACTGAACAAATGTCCATATGATCGACATTAATTATTTAACACTCACTTGAAGTTGTAGAGGAAGAGTATGTCCTTGTTTTGTTGGTTCACTAAGAACCTCATGAGATTTTTCTTGAGTTCAGCTTTCCATTGAGGCGGGGGATTAGGGTATTTGAATACGACATTTGGATCAATGAAACCAACATCATTATCCTTTCTCTTTCTGAGTTCTGTCATCTCATATCTGCATATATAAAAATATAGTGTGAGGATATATAATTTATATATATACATGTAGCTTTATATATATATACATTTTAATAATAGCAAATAATCACACTTACAGACAATAGCAGCTAATGAGACTTTTATCGAGAGAGTCCAGGTGGCATAGTTGGTGTAATCTTGAAAACTCGACATGTATAATGTCATCGCCATGGAAGTAATGTTGGTTTCTAACTCTGACAGAAACAAAGGTCTCTCCCCGTTCACACGCCGCCATGTACCACTTGTTTAGCAGGTATATTTGCGTACCCAGTTCACCTAAGGCCTCAGGGTTGTATAGACTCTTTCCATGTCCAAATTTCTTCCAAGGATCCACTTTCAGAGCAGATGGTCCTTTAGCGAGCACTTGGGCAAGGTCCAAACCGGTATCCTCGTAAAACCGAGCCAGGTCCTCAAAATTGACATCTAGTACGTCTAAGTTTGAACCATATTCATTATGAATGACAAGAGGGGGACTGATTGTTGCGATTGTTGTCCAAGTTGTGCAACACCTTTCCCTGCTCTAGTCTTTTTCTGCTTTGCCTCAAATGACTTGGTGAGAGAGCGATCGTAGTCCGATTTTGGCAGGGTCTTTTGAGATTCCCACTTTTTCTGGTCCACCTTCTTTCTTAGAAGATCTAGAGGTAGGTAGAAGTACAGTTTCTCTAGGTTCTCCCTCGCTTCTCGTTGCTTTCTTACTTTTTCGAAGAAACTGCTCACATCTTTTTGTACTGCAGCATTTAATTCCTTTTCACTTTTCTTGTAAGCTATTTTTGAGGAATAACTAGATTAGAGGAGCCTTTCTTCTTTGCTAGCTAGTGGGCCAATGGCTTCATTTGCAGGGTGGACCTCTTAGGAGCTGGATGCTTCTTAGTCATGAAGGGAGGCAGGGCAGCCATTGGAGACCTCCTTGGAGGCATTGGAGACCTCCTGGGAGGCGTTGGAGACCTCCTTGGAGGTGGCGGCGGTGGCGGCGTTGCATAATCATTGCCCGGAGCACTATGATGATCTGGAGATTGAATAAGTGGACTTAGGTTGGTGGAGGCCCTGCTGTGTGAGTACAAAAAGAATAATTAGGTATAAGAAATTGTTATTATTAATCATGCATGTCAATAGAAAATTAGTGAAAAATTGTTTCATTCACTTTTGTCCGCACCTATTGTCTAGTAGTTGAGGAAGCGGCGGTGGACTAGAG
This sequence comes from Miscanthus floridulus, assembly GCF_019320115.1. NCBI lineage: Eukaryota > Viridiplantae > Streptophyta > Magnoliopsida > Poales > Poaceae > Miscanthus > Miscanthus floridulus. The sequence goes on from NC_089593.1 coordinate 57,532,533, forward strand.
ACCCCAGGAATAATGATGTAGCGCTTACGCCATAGTATGAATGTCTTCTCTGCTTCTCCTAGAGTCTTCTCCCCATCACCTCCTGGAATGTTAAGAGCCAGATCACTAAAACCTTTGTTAACTCTATCCACTGAGACGCTAACATATCCAGGTGGTATTATTGCTCCATAGATTCTTGGTGTCTTGGTTGGATCTGGAGGAGAAAAAACACCAAGGGCCACCATGATTGTGGCATTCCTTTTTGGAATATGTAGCTCACATGATGTAAATGGTGCAGTGATGTCATCCACGGGAAAACATAGCATTGCGTCATCTTGATTTGGCAACTCCGTGGAAGTGCAACTGCTTTTCAACTAATCAGGGGGGCTAATATTAATGTTGATTCCTGGTTCTGATGCCTGCCTTTGGGCACTTATTGCTATTTGCACTTGCTTTATGATTTCGTCCTGCATTCTAGCTTGCATGTCTTTTTCGCGCTCCTGTGCTTGAAGCAACGCCTCCCGTGACTCACGAACATATTCCTCCAACCTGTTGATCCGCGCTGCTTCCACATCCTTCCTTCTCTACCGGCTTCTATAGGTATCTCTGTCGTTAGGGAAACCATGCCCCTAAGAAATGTTCCATCCTAAACCTCTTGTTCGGCCACTGTGTTCAGCAGTCCCGATGGTATATGTCAGTTCATCCTTCTCTCTATTGGGCCTGAACGCACCAATAGCTTTAGCTTGTAGAGCATAAGAAAATCTTTGTGTTGCTCTTTTGAGTTTTGGGCCATGAACCAGCTTCCCGGTCTCTAGGTCCTGTCTTCCCCCAAGAGCAGAAAACCAATTCTTCGCGCGTTTGGGCCAATTGAGTGATTCTGGTGTGATACCCTTGGCAAGAATGTTCGCTTCCATTTTTTCCCACTTGGGAATGGCAGTCATGTAGCCACCTGATCCTATGCCATGGTGGTATACCTTCTGTCAGGCATTCTCTTGGTTTCTTCTTACCTGTTCCTCACCCTCTTCCGATGTCTTGTACTGTACAAAATCATTCCAGTAGGGCCTCAACTTCATGAGCGGACCACTAGTATTGAAATTGGGCGTTAGGTTCTTCTTGACGTATTTTGTGTATAGGGATTCCTTCCAAGTCTGAAATTGTGTGGCCATCTTCTTCATAGCCCACTTTCGAACTAGTTCCTTCAATTCATCATTGTTGATAGCATCAGAATCATCCGCTTACAACGTGAAATGTTGAAGGATATCATCCCAAATTAAATTCTTATCAAGATCAGAGACAAAAGTAACATGAGGCTCGTTGATCTTTTGCTTCCATTCATGGGCACTGATCGGAAGTCTGTCTCTTACAAGGCACCCATAGTGTTGCACGAATTTCCTTGCATGTGGACCAAGTGGTTCGCCTGTCTCGATATTGAATTCCGATATTATGTAGCGCCCCTCCAATGGCTTTTTCGGGCCTCAAATATTTTTGCTTTTCGCCGTTGTGATCGTCGATCCAGAGGGCTACGTATAAAAAAGAATAAATAAATATCATGTGTACACATAATAGATGATAGATATTCAAATATATATATATAATATTCAAATATATATAAATATATATACCTCGCCAGTGTTTTCTTGCACAATATTTTCTTGGTTATCTTCAAGAGCCAGGTATTGACTCTCGTCTTCTACATCCTGCTGGTCACCATCGACCAATTGAGTGTCGGTGTTGATAATATCCATCATTTCTTCATCCATGTTGTCTCTCGGGGCAGCCATCTAGCTTTTACACCACTAGATATATCTATAAAAAATAAAAACTATATCTATCAAATATCCATCAAATTCTAGCTCAAAAACATGTTTAAATAAATAACCATCCGTACTAATTGACCTTGCTTATGTTATCATCTCGGTGAGCATTTCTCCACCAGACGACACCATACATGGCCACGGAAGAGCTCCGATTCTATGAGGAAGGGACAACGGTCTACCACGACCGTTGCCGCTCTCCCTCATAGAATCAAAGCTCCTCCTTGACGTCCGCTACCGCTCGGCAGAGAACATGCTAGCCGAGATGAACACGGTCCGCCTACGTGATCAACTAGAACAGATTTTCTACAATTTTCTAACTATTTTCTAAGTTTTTCATTTTATGGAAAAATTAATTCTAAAAAATAAAAGGAATGATTTCTAAGTATTTCATTTCATGGAAAAATTAATTCTAAGTGACCTGCTTGACATCGGCAAGCTCACGGGCGTTTCATGGAAAAATTAATTCTAAGTGACCTGCTCGACAAAATTAAGAAAAACACACGCTCTCATGACCTCACACATCTTCTAAGCTCACATAAGCTTCCGTACTAGTTAACCTTGCTTATGTGATCATCTCGACAGGCATTTATCCACCGAACGGGACCGTACTTGGCCATGGAAGAGCTCTGATTCTACGAGGAAGGGAACATGGTCTTCCACGACCGTTGCCGCTCTCCCTCATAGAATCAAAGCTCCTCCTTGACGTCCGTTACCACTTGGTAGAGAACATGCTAGCCGAGATGAACATGGTCCGCAAGTTCAACTAGTATGGATCTTCTACAATTTTCTAACTAGTCCACGGCAAGGAGGCAGAGGTATGCCCGCCCAAGTACGAGAACTACGTGCCCTGCTACTACAACGTCATGGACGCCATCGAACATCTCAAATCTGGGGGCCCGCATCGTCATAAGCTACCGTGCAAAAAGAAGGAAACGACGAGACACCGGGCTACGCTCGTGCTCCACAGAGCTCAATGGCTCAGCACAAAATCGCATTACAAGATTGCCGGCATGAGGGCTCGATACATGCATCCATCCGATTACAAAAGGTTGGAACAATTAATCCATCATAAATGGATTATATATGGTGGCAGCGGTGGCTCACATCCAAGGTGTCAAACTCGAGGTCTAGCTCCTGCAGCCAAAAAACATGTTAGAGACTTAGACTTTACTAAAAACAATAATAATCTGTTTCATTACAGGCTGTTGGTAAATATGGCTGCAGGAAAGCCCATCCATTTGTACACTGCATCTCACAGAGCCTAGACTCCACATCCTACTAATCGTATAATATTACTACCTAGCAGGCTAGCACTCTATAATGCTTTTATATTGGAACTGAGACTTGCCATGTAGCAAACAAGGTAACCATCGCTGTGACATGTAATATTCTGTATATATAACTATGCTTCCTGCATTGTACTTGAATCTATCAAGACTATCATGCTTGCCTCCATTACAACTAATATTATATGTTATTGTCACCACCTTAGATTTGGGCCAATTTAGAATTTAATGTTTGTTCAGTGTATAGCAGAAAAGGTAAATCAATGGGTCAGTCGGGTAGTCGAAGCTCTGCCAGAAGATGACGAACGAGTTGGAGGAGCTCCACAGGATGAGGTTGTCATCGTTGAGGAGCACGACGATGGTGTCATTGGTCGTGGGGTTCGCGCGGGTGTACCAGATGACGGAGTTGGTGGTCTGGTCTAGGATGACCAGGTTGCCGTCGTCGGAGATGGCGAGCTTGGGTATGGTGAGGTCGACCATGGGGCTATCGCCACTGGCGCTCTAGAGTGGGTTCAGCTTTGGGACCTTGTTGAACCATATGCCGAGGTACATGTTGGGGTTGCTGGTGGTGTGGTGGAAGGGTGTGATGTCCGGCTTGAAGAAGCCCAGCGCGAACTTGCTGTTGTTGGCCATGCAGCAAGTATGTCGCCCACATTCTAGCACCAAGGAGCCTGACATATAAACAGAAGTATGCACAAGTTGCAAAGGCTACTAGCTAGCACCAAATTGAAGCGTAATAGAGATGTTGTGGCCTGCTCTGGATCTTGGAGAAGACTGCATCCCGCAGATCTAACACAAGAATGAGGGCTTCAAAGTTCAAACATAGCACGGAGAGGAGGATGAAGAAGGGGATGAATTGGAGGAGATAGAGACACCTCGAACAACCTTGAACCGCTTGGGGCGAGGTGGGCCAAGGACGAGGATGACATGAGGCATGCGCTGGATGGCTGGAGAAGAAGCGCGCGTGCGCGTGGGGCTGGTGGGGGCGGCGGCGCTGCTGGATCCAATTGGAGAAGATGAGGCAACGGAGAAGAAGGCTTCAGCTACTGGATCCGGTTGGAGAAGAAGGTGGCAGAGACAGAGAGGAAGAGAACTAAGGGAGAAGGGCGTGGTTTATAAAGGGGGACCTGTAGTCTCGGGTGATTGTTAGAACTGGGACTAAAGGTTCTTTAGTCCCGGGTGATGGTTATAACTGGGACTAAAGGTCTGACCTTTAGTCCCGGATGTAGCCACGGCCCGGGAGTAAAGGGGATTTTTGCGGGCCGCCTAAACGTAGCCCATCTTTAGTAGTCCCGGGTGATGGTTAGAACCGAGACTAAAGGTTCTTTAGTCCCGAGTGATGGTTAGAATCGGGACTAATGGTCTAACCTTTAGTCCCGGGTGGTTGGTCCACCCGGGAGTAAAGGTGGGCTACAGTTTGGCTTCTCGCCAGTTTGTAGAAGTTTTTCCTTTTTTATATATTTCTTTTATATATGAAAGGATCAAGATGCCCAAGAGGGGGGTGAATTGGGCTAATTCTAAATTTTCTTGCAATAATCAAATCCTACGGATAGCCCAATTAACCCCTTATGCCTAGAAAAGTGTTTCTATCAAACTAACACACAAAGGACTTGCAACCTATGTTCCAAACTTACTCTAGCATGGCAATTCTATGCATGTAAAGACAAGTATTGAATTGCACAAAGTAAATACTCAAAGTAAATGCTCAAAGTAAAGAGAGAGAGGAACACGGCGATGTTTTGCCGAGGTATTGGAAAGTCGCCACTCCCCACTAGTCCTCGTTGGAGCACCCGTGCAAGGGTGTAGCTCCCCCTTGATCCGTGCAAGGATCAAGTGCTCTCTATGGGTTGATTCTTAGACACTCCGTCATGGCGAATCACCCAAAGCCGCTCACAACTTGAGTTGGGTCACCCACAAGCTCCGCCAGGTGATCACCAAGCTCCCAATCACCACCAAGCCGTCTAGGTGATGGCGATCACCAAGAGTAACAAGCACGAACTCTCACTTGACCACGCAAAGCCTAATGAGAAGATGGATGCACACTTGGCTACTCTTGATTCACTAATGAGGCTACTCTCTTGGATTCTCAAATCTCAATCACCTCACTAGGACCTTGCTCTTCTTGGCACTCACAAACGTGTTTCTCAGCTGTTGGAATGAGCAAAAGTCCCTCCACACACGAGTGGAGCTTCTATTTATAAGGCAGCCTGAAAAACGAACCGTTATGAGCTTCTGCGGGGTGACCGGACGCTCCGGTCATGTTGACCGGACGCTCCGGTCAGTTCAACCTGTGAACTAGTAAAAATGAGTTGACCGGACGCTGGCAGGGTCCGGTCAGCACTGATCGGATGCGTTCAGTCACATAAAACCCTTACTAGAACCTTACTGGACTCGACCGGACGCTAAACCCTCAGGGTCCGGTCAGTACGGACGCGTCCGGTCGTAGATTCCCTTCTCTGGAACCTTACTGGAGTCGACCGGATGCTGCCTTTCAGCGTCCGGTCACTTGACCTCTTCAGCGTCCGGTCGCACCGAACGCAGATAGCTGATCAAATGAACTGACTGGACCCTGCGGCCAGCGTCCGGTTGCATCGGAGCCAGCGTCCGGTCAGCATTTGACCCTCCATTCACTTCCAACTCTCAAACATATGTGAATGAAGTTTGCTCCAAACGATCTTAGGCATTCATAGGAGCTACCTAGAGCTAGTTTTAACAAGTGTGCACCACACCTAACTCACTAGACTCAACTAGGTCAAGCTACCCGTCCATACCCCCCTTAATAGTATAGCCAAAGGAAAAACAAAGTCCTAAACTACTCTAAGTGTCTCTCCAACTCCAATCGACACTTAGAACTAGTCATTCTTAACCTTGTCGTCCATCCTTTGAAAACCGAAACGATTTCCATCGTAGGGGCATGACAACTTTGATTGCCCATTCGATCTCCATTACCATGACCTAACTTAATTGCCTCTGGAAAACACACGTTAGTCATAGTAATCTTGTATTGTCATTAATTACCAAAACCCAACTAGGGGCCTAGATGCTTTCAATCTCCCCCTTTTTAGTGATTGATGACAATACCACCTCGAGTAATTGAAAGAGTGAGGTTTTTGACGGGCTTGGTTCATATAAGCTTTTGTCGATAAGAACAAAAGTGTTAGTCAAGCTTATATGACCCAAGCCAACACAATGTACTCAAAGGATATGAATTAAGCATGAGTACAAGTAACAAAGCTCATTTGCATCAGAGTATAAGCGCGGAAGCAAAGGCAAATGAGCATAACACAAGTGATATGACATATACATAATGTAAAGTAGAGAGCACACATGTCATATATCACAATCACGTAGATAGCACTATCACATAGATATAATAATGTGCACGAAAGTAAACACACGAATGCATAAGTAATAGTGTATCACACAAATAAAACTCCAAATGTATATAATAAGCTAATACTAGATAACTAGCTCCTCATATAATAATGTGCACGAAAGTAAACACACGAATGCATAAGTAATAGTGTATCACACAAATAAAACTCCAAATGTATATAATAAGCTAATACTAGATAACTAGCTCCCCTTAAATCACGCTCCCCCTGAGTCTACATACTTGAACCCTCTCCCCCTTTGGTGTCAAACACCAAAACCTAAGGGTCGGTCGGTGGGGCTACAGCGGATGAGTCGGGCGCTGAAGTACGTGGAGCAAGCTAGAACTGGGCACCATCATCATCTGACCCTGAGCTCTATACTGACTAACCCTCTGTGGCAGGAAGTGTTGCTAAAGCAGTCTGGGTCTAAGCTGGGGCTGGTGCTGCCTGTGAAGCTGCTAGTATGTCTGTCATAGGATCTGAAGAGGCGACAGACGAGGAGAGCCTCCGAGTAGTCACTACGGCTGGAGCTGCTGTGGAAGGACCGACGGTATGCATATGAGGCGGTGTAGGCATGCCGGTTAGCTCGCTGAAAGATGCTCCAAGACTCCTAGAGACTGACGTGTTAGGCACAAATAGCGAGGGTGACTGCTCTAGTGAGAAGCCTGTGTGATATGGAGTGAACTGTGGGGCAACCACCGGTGAGGACAACCACTGGGACACCTGAACTGTAGGTGAAGCAAACTGAGTTGGAGGTTGTCCCTGACTCTGAAGCCCGCTGGACTGTATAGCTGGAGTCATCATGGTGGAGGCAGGCTGAGCAAGCTGGGGCGAAGGCTGTGGCAGTGGGGCCCCAAGTGCCGTCACTACATGCTGCATAAATCCCATAAGCTGCTGCTGCATGAGTAACTGCTGCTGAGGCATCTGCTGCTGCTGCTGCTAGAGAAGCTACTGCTGCCTCTGGAACTTGTCCTGACGAGCCTGGAACTGTGCGAAGTTGGTAGCGGTCTCCTGTGCCTATCGTGTCTGGTCCTGCTGCATCCGCTCAAGAATGGCAATCAATTGCGGGGGTCCATCTATGGTGCTGGTGGAGCTAAGTTGGAACTACCGGCCTCTGCATCATGTTTGCATGGAGGCATCTGAGGAATCTACAAATAGTCATCACCCGAACTATCACTAGACTCAGTCATCTCCTGCTGTGCCTCAAGCTGCTCCTCCTCTATAGCGGCTATGCCTCTAATGATCTTGTCCTGCTGAGCAGCTGACTCTGGAACATCTGGACGACGACTAGGACGAGCTGGTGCCTGTGGAGTGCTGTGCTTGATCCTCTGTGCCATGTTATATGCGGGAAACTCTATGGTGGCAGCCCTATACTCTACAACCAACTCAGGGGTCCTGACGTGCAAACACTATAGCATCAAGAATGTGACCCAATGTGCATAAGGAAGCTATTGGCAACCCTTGAAGTCCTCAGCAATAGTATCCTCCATCTCTGATAGAAGGAGGTCCCAAATGTCAAACACGGTCTACTACATCAGGGCATTAAGGAGCCAGAGCTGTAAGCGAGTCAGACCCTCTCTATATCCCAACCTAGGAAGCAGTGTCCTCCTGATAATGGCCTCTAGCACTCGTGCTGTAGGAGTCAGGTCACTAGGGTTCCTACTCGACCCCTCACCAAAGGGCTCCTTGAAACAATGTCGCACCAGATCTGTAGGTGGAACCAATCCTCCATGAGGACACCTAGGAGGCTCCTGCTGTCCATAACATACCTCATGCAACTTGACAGGCTGATCCTGTAACCTCAGTATCTCTCGGGCCCTAAAACTCATCACCCTGTAATCTCTGCCATTGAATGCAAAGTGAATGAAGTTGTGACGCGGATCAACATAGAGTGAAGCATAAAACTGCTGAACCCAAGATGGTACATATACACCTATCCGGCCAATCAGATCTGCGAGCCCCGACAAATATGACAAGTAGGGGCGGATGTGCTCTCCAGCTGTTGCCACAATAGACTCAAAACTGCAGACTCTCTGTGATCTGAACACTGCCCCACTATTGATATAGGCATTGTAGAAATCCTCCTGGAGTGGCATGTAGAACCCCTCTGCTGCTCTCTCATCCCTCCTCGGAGGAAACCACACATCAAACTCAACAAATCTCAACTGGCGAACCTGTCTGGCTATGGCGGCCCTCAAGTCGAGGTGTACCACTAGAGGTGGACCCTGTGGTCTAGGTGGTGGGTGTGAACCCCTGCGCTGTGTAGCTGGCCTCGGTGGAACTATGGCACTGGTCCAACTAGAGCGGCGTAGCTAGGGTATCGGCACGGTCTCCTTGGCCTGCTGACCCTCCTGAGTCTCCTGAGCTGGCTGAGGCTCTGCTGGTGGGGGCTACTGCTGTGCCTCCTACTAGGACTCCCCTTGAGGTCGAGCCTCCTCAATAGCCAGTCGACGTCCTGCCATCATGACAGTCCCAGGTGGAACACCATGACGTCGCTCATCCTCCTCAACTGCTGTCCTCTGTGCTGGTGTGAGCTGTGGATCTGCAATGACAACACCACTGTGAGCGCCTCCTCTCTCGGCATGCTCTACGGCCTCTACAATAGCTGTTGCTCTCGTTGTCTCTACGTTGGGGTACTTGTGCTTCTTGGATGTCACCTGCTTCGTTGCCTTGCCTTTCAATCCTACTAGCTGGCGAGGCAGGGGCCTCCGATCATCAACTCCCGGACCACCACCAACGTTCTTGGTGCGAGCCATCTGATCTGACAAGAGGATGAACTATCGCTGATGAAGATCAACTGTCAAACTGACACTCTCGAGGCTTGGCCTCGATCCTTACTCGGGAGCTTGGCTCCAAGTTGACTGCCAACTACCACGAGAACCTCAATGACACCGACTCGCTGCATGATAGAATAGATGGATATACGAATAAATACAATATATCTAATAGAAGCAAAAGTCCTAGGAAGCAAGCAATGTAGGTGCGAAATTGAGACGATGGGCAAGCTACCTGAAGATCAGTGATTCGGGAAAAGAAAAGACGTCGCGCAGGGGAACCTCGGAACCGGCTGGGGCTAGGATTGCGAAGAACAGCAATGAACCGGTGGCCCTAGATTATTTGAAATCAGTGCATTGCATTGCAATTTGATCTACGCAAAACAAAGTTGGAACAAAGATCTAGCCTTACCAAAGAGGAGATAGGCCTAGGGCACTAGAATTGGCCTAGAGTGGCGCTCGGTGGCAGAGGAGCCGACGGCTGCGGTGGCGTGGTGGCGATGGAGCGCTGTCGTGGGAGGTGCAGAGGTCTGGCTTAAGCGCACGAGAGGGTTGCTGGCGAGAGTGGCTAGCGAGGGCGTGGAAGGCGCGTGGGCTCGGGATGGAGCTGCAGTGGCATGGCGAGCTACGACGGCGTGGGAGACCCAGGCACGGAAGCTACGGCGGTGTGGTTAGGTCAAGGAAAAGAGACTCGATGGATGTGGTTATATGAGGGTCCCAAACACGACAGAGAAGGAAATAGAAGAGGAGTCCCGATGTCGCATGAAATCCACTGACCGGACGCTCCGGTGGTAGCGACCGGACGCTACCACCCAGTGTCCGGTTGATTCTAGAGAGGTCCAATACCTCTGGAATTGGGACCGGACGTGTCCGGTGGTCCATGACCGGACATAGGCAGGGTCCGGTCAGTATAGCTTGTTCTTCCTTTGATCGACTGGACGCTGGATCCCCTCCTAACCGGACACACAAACGCAGCGTCCGGTCACTCCTTCACCAGCAGTTCACCTCCTGAGAACTGATCGGACGCTAGACAGCAGCGTCCGGTGCACCTTTTCCAGCAAATCTTCAAAGTTCCTTCGCGCTGCCTGTTCCCAATCAAGTCCCAACTTGAATAAGATCCAAATAAACACCAATTGGGACTGATATGAGTGACCTCTCTCAAACCCTCATATTTTTCAAAATATGTTGCCTTGGGCTATAATTATTTTTTAAGAAAATAGGCAATAAGAGGGCAAATGGAACAAAACGACAAACCAACATTCATGCATATGCAATACTTATAAGTAAATCTAGTTGCTTGTCAAGTTTGATCCAAGGTTAAGCTTCTTCACACACTTTTCGGCGGTTATCTTAACCATGTTAGACAATCCCTATATGCATTGCCAAAAATTAAACATGTTGTATATTACAATGAATGCAAGGGACAACACAAGCTCAATTCTTAGTGAAGTTACTAAAATCAAGCACATTGAGCTCATTCCACAATCTATGAAATGTAGCCTCATCTAGCGGTTTAGTGAAGATATCCGCTAATTGATCTTCGGTTCTTACACCTTCTAGTGATATATCATTTTTAGCAACATGATCTCTTAGAAAGTGATGGCGGATATCTATGTGCTTGGTGCGAGAGTGTTGAACCGGATTATTTGCAAGTTTTACCGCACTTTCATTGTCGCACAAAAGAGGTACCTTTTCTACAACTACACCACAGTCTAGCAAAGTTTGTTTCATGTATAAAATTTGTGCACAACAAGCACCCACGGCAATGTATTCTGCTTCGGCAGTGGACAAAGCCACACTATTTTGTTTCTTGGAGGACCAAGACACAAGTGATCTACCAAGCAAATGGCACCCCCCGGATGTGCTTTTTCTATCCACTTTGCATCCGGCATAATCCGAATCGGAATAGCCAACTAACTCAAATATAGCTCCTTTGGGATACCAAAGGCCAATGCTTGGTGTGTGCTTAAGATACCTAAGGATTCTTTTTATGGCAATTAAATGTGTTTCCTTAGGACTAGCTTGAAATCTAGCACACATACACACACTAAACATGATGTCGGGCCTAGATGCGGTTAAATATAACAAGCTACCAATCATAGAATGGTAGAGAGTTTGATCAACCGGGTTACCTCCCTCATCTAGGTCGAGATGTCCATTGGTAGGCATTGGTGTTTTGATTGTCTTACATTCATCCATCTTGAATCTCTTGAGAAGATCTTTTGTGTATTTCTCTTGAGAGATGAAGATGCCTTCTTTCATTTGCTTGACTTGAAAACCAAGAGAGAATGTAAGCTCACCAATCATGGACATCTCGAACTCCTTCGACATCAATTCACCAAATTCTTTACATGAGTCTTCATTTGATGATCCAAAGATGATATCATCAACATATACTTGATAAATGAAGATATGACCATCAAGCTTCTTGGTGAATAGTGTGGTGTCGACCTTCCCAATGGTGAAGCCCTTCTCAATGAGGAAGTCCCAAAGGCGCTCATACCAAGCTCTTGGGGCTTGCTTAAGCCCATATAATGCCTTGGACAACCTATAAACATGATTACGATATCTAGGGTCTTCAAACCCAGGAGGTTGATCAACATAGACTAGTTCATTAATAAAGCCATTTAAGAATGCAGTTTTCACATCCATTTGATATAGTTTCATTTCATGATGTGATGCATATGCAAGAAGGATACGGATGGCTTCTAATCTTGCAACCAGTGCAAAGGTCTCTCCAAAATCCAAACCTTCAACTTGAGAGAACCCCTTTGCAACTAGTCTTGCCTTGTTCCTCACAACAACACCTTGATCATCTTGCTTGTTGCGGAACACCCACTTCGTTCTAATGAATCTTGCTCCTTTTGGTAGCTCTTCAAGAGTCCAAACTTCATTGCGAGTGAAGTTGTTCAACTCTTCATGCATGGCATTGATCCAATCCGGATCTTTTAGAGCTTCTTCTACCTTGGTAGGCTCATAGCAAGAGACAAAAGAGTGATGAGCAATAAATGAAGTAAGTTTTTGAGATCGAGTCATTACTCCCTTTGATGGACTCCCTATGATGAGATCCTGTGGATGATCTTGTAGGAGAGGTGTATTTCTTCTATTGACCACTTGGGGAGGAGGTTGTGGAGCATCAACATCTTGTGCTTGTACCACCATTTGCTCATGGGAGATATGAGTATCTTCATTTTCTACTCTACCATCTTTTTCACCATCTTGTGGCACACTTGATGAAGAGGGTTGGTTAATGACTTGTACATCATCTTCATCATCTTTTGGCTTGATGTCTCCCACTGGAATATTCTTCATGGCCTCCCTCAATGGTTCATCACCTACATCATCAAGATTCTCATGTGCTCCTTAGGAGCTGTTAGATTCATCAAATTCCACATCATATGTTTCTTCAACCAAGCCGGTGGCATGATTAAATACTCTATATGCTTTGGACTTTGATGAGTAACCAACAAGAAAACTAATATCACAACGTCTTTGGAACTTCCCTAGGTGTTGTCGCTTTTTGTAGATGTAGCATTTGCAACCAAACACCCTAAAGAAGGAGACGTCCGACTTCTTTCCATTGAGCAACTCATAAGGTGTCTTGCCAAGGAACTTTTGAAGGAATAGGCGGTTTGATGCATAGCATGTGGTGTTGATTGCTTCCGCCCATAGAGCTTTAGGGGTGTTGTACTCATCTAGCATTGTTCTTGCAAGAGTGATCAAAGTCCGGTTCTTCCTCTCAACTACACCATTGTGTTGAGTATAGGTTGCGGATACTTCATGCTTGATCCCAACTTCATCACAATAGGCTTCAATATTTGTGTTGTCAAATTCTTTCCCATTGTCACTTCTAATCTTCTTGAGCTTCACCTCAAATTCATTTTGAGCTCTCTTGGCAAACTTCTTGAAGCAAGATGCAACTTCGGATTTGTCATGAAGGAAGAACACCCATGTATACCTTGAATAGTCATCCACAATCACAAGACAATAGAGATTTCCTCCCAAACTCTTGTATGTTGTTGGTCCAAATAAATCCATGTGTAGGAGTTCTAGCACTCTTGTGGTTGACATGAAAGCTTTGGTTGGATGAGTGTTTGCAACTTGCTTGCCGGCTTGACATGCACTACAAAGCTTGTCCTTTTCAAACTTCACATCCTTCAACCCTCTCACCAAATCATTCTTTATAAGCTTCTTGAGTGAGCTCATCCCAACATGAGCAAGTCTTCTATGCCATAGCCACCCAAGTGTTGTTTTGGTGAATAGGCAAGTCTTCAAATTTGCATCTTCGGAGGTGAAGTCAACTAGATATAAGTTGTTGTATCTAAATCCATTGAATATCACTTGATTGTCATCTACCTTGGATACAACAACCTCCTTCTCGGTGAACAAGCATTGAAAGCCAAGATCACACAATTGTCCAACGGATAGCAAGTTGAAGCTCAATGAAGCAACATAGAGCACATTGGAGATGGAATGATCATTTGATATTGCCACTTTGCCCAATCCTTTAACCTTGACCTTTGAGTTATCTCCAAATGTTATTTTCCCTTGTCCATCTACCTCTTCATCTAGTGAGGTGAACATACGAGGATCACCGGTCATATGTTGAGTGCAACCACTATCAATAACCCAATGACTTCCACCGGTCTTGTAGTTCACCTACACATAAGAGATTCAAGCTTTAGAAATCCAAACTTGTTGAGGGCCCTTCACCTTCTCAACAAGTGACTTAGCCACCCAAATCTTCTTAGGCCTACTCTTGTTGGGCGATCCTAAGAACATGACTTTCATCTTTCCACTAGAATCTTTTCTAAGCATGTAGTGAGCATTGAAAGCAAAGGGTCTAGCATGCTTGGGCAAGGGTTGTGGCGGTGGAGTTTGACACTCATAAGCAAAGTGGCCTTCTTGTCCACACTCAAAACATCTCTTTGGCTTTGGCTTTGGCTTTGATTGTTGTTGTTGAGCTTGAGCCTTCTTCTTCTCTATACTTGCCACATATCCAATGCCACTTCTATCCATCTTCATGGCGGTGTTCATGAGTAGCTCACTTTGGAGATGCTTGACTCTAGCAAACTTGCTCAATCCAATCTTGAGATGCTCTTTCTCCAACTTGAGCTTCTTATTTTCTTCTTTTAGAGCATCATCTTTCTTTTCTTCCTTGAGCTTCTTATTTTCTTCTTTGAGCTTCTCATTCTCAAGGATCAACTCTTTGTCATGATCAAGAGTTTCTAGCACAATGGTGTTGTGGCTTTTCATCTCTTCAAGATCTTTCATGAGCTTCTCATTATCACTCTTGAGCTTGACATACTCATTATAGTCACTGCACTTAACCACTTGCTTGCCTTTGCTACTAGATCCATGCTCAATGCTCTCATCAATTAAATCATCACATGAAGTAGCTATATCAATCTTGACAACATGGTTAGTAGCATCATGTGGCTCATTTGGTAAAAATTCTTGAGCAATAACAAGAGTATCATTATTAATCTTAAGAGTAGTGTATTCATCTTTTAGCTTGTTGTGGCTAGTGATGAGTTCATTGTGCACCCACTCAAGTTTATCATGTTTATCTTTAAGCTCTTTCTTGGAAGATTTGAGCTCCTTGAGTTTGGATGATATAGCATCATTAGTTTCTCTAAGCTCATCATTAGCCTTTTCCAATGTATCACACTTAACTAAGAGTGAATCATTTTTAGCATCAAGCTTTTCATTTGTAGCTCTACTCTTTCTAATGATCTTAGTGTATTTTCTTAGTATTTTGACAAGATCATCATATGTAGGTGAATCATCATCATCGCTATCGCTATCATCATCACTAGCATGCTCATCATCACTACTATCATCACTCTTAGTTACCTTGCGTTCACCCTTGGCCATAAAGCATAGGTGTGTAGAGGATGATGGCGATGGTGGCGGTGAAGATGCAAGATCAATAGCAATGGCGGCCACCTTTTCATTGTCACTATCATCATCAGATGATCCACTTGATGAATCAATGTCCGTGAGCCAATCACCAACAATGTAGGCCTTTCCACTCTTCTTCTTCTTATGGAAGTCCCTCTTCTTGCCATCTCTCTTCTTGTATGGCTTGTTCTTTTTCTTCTCATCTTCATCTTTATTGCTTGAGTCATCTTTCTTGCCCTTGTTCTTGTTCTTGAACTTGTCTTTCTTGGGCTTTGTGCATTGATGAGCTAGATGGCCAAGTTCACCACAATTGTAGCAATCCATCTCGGAGATTGGCTTTCTTCTTGAGCTAGTGAAGAACTTCTTCTTCTTGCCATCAAACTTGATGACATTCTTGTTTAGCTTCTTTAGCATCTTGGCGGTCTTCTTCACCATGAGAGCAAGGCTTTCTTCATCATCTTCATCACTTGAGCTCTCATACTCAAGTCTTGCTTTGCCCTTATCTTGGCTAGCTTTGAATGCTAAGTCCTTCTCTTTCTTCTTTGTAGAGGATGAGCCATCTTGTGGCGTGATGTGCATGTACATCTCATGAGCATTGATCTTTCCCAAGATTTGTGTCGGTGTAGCGGCGAAAAGATCACCTTGATGTAGCACGGTCACAATGTGTCCATATTTGTCAATGGGGAGAACACTCAAGATCTTTCTCACAATGTCGGATGGTGACATTTGAGTAAGTCCAAGCCCATTGACTTCCTCTACAAGAACATTTAAACGAGAATACATCTCATTTGCACTTTCTTTGGGAAGCATTTCAAATGAATTTAGCTTTTTAATTACAAGATGATAGCGTTCCTCACGCTCACTCTTGGTACCCTCATGGAGTGCACAAACGTTCGACCATAGTGCATGGGCATCTTTGTGGTTCCTTACACGGTTAAACACATCTTTGCAAAGGCCTTTAAAGATGGTGTTTTGAGCCTTTGCATTCCATTTTTCATAGTTAACCGCATCGCCTTGTAGGTTAGTAGCATTTTGAGGTTTTGGGAAGCCTTGTGAGGCGGCTCTAAGAATACCAACGTCTAGAGCTTCTAAGTACGCCTCCATGCGAAATTTCCAATATGGAAAGTCATCTCCCTCAAAGATAGGAGGAGGTCCATCCCCGTGAGACATCTTGCTCTAAGCGGTTAAGCTTAAAAACGTGAGCACGAGGCTCTGATACCAATTGAAAGGATCAAGATGCCCAAGAGGGGGGTGAATTGGGCTAATTCTAAATTTTCTTGCAATAATCAAATCCTACGGATAGCCCAATTAACCCCTTGTGCCTAGAAAAGTGTTTCTATCAAACTAACGCACAAAGGACTTGCAACCTATGTTCCAAACTTACTCTAGCATGGCAATTCTATGAATGTAAAGACAAGTATTGAATTGCACAAAGTAAATACTCAAAGTAAATGCTCAAAGTAAAGAGAGAGAGGAACGCGGTGATGTTTTGCAGAGGTATCGGAGAGTTGCCACTCCCCCACTAGTCCTCGTTGGAGCACCCGCGCAAGGGTGTAGCTCCCCCTTGATCCGCGCAAGGATCAAGTGCTCTCTATGGGTTGATTCTTCGACACTCCGTCGCGGCGAATCACCCAAAGCCGCTCACAACTTGAGTTGGGTCACCCACAAGCTCCGCCGATTGATCACCAAGCTCCCAATCACCACCAAGCCGTCTAGGTGATGGCGATCACCAAGAGTAACAAGCATGAACTCTCACTTGACCACGCAAAGCCTAATGAGAAGATGGATGCACACTTGGCTACTCTTGATTCACTAATGAGGCTACTCTCTTGGATTCTCAAATCTCAATCACCTCACTAGGACCTTGCTCTTCTTGGCACTCACAAACGTGTTTCTCAGCTATTGGAATGAGCAAAAGTCCCTCCACACATGAGTGGAGCTTCTATTTATAAGGCAGCCTAAAAAACGAACCGTTCTGAGCTTCTGTGGGTTGACTAGACGCTCCGGTCAGTTCAACCCACAAACCAGTAAAAATGAGTTGACCGGACGCTGGCAGGGTCTGGTCAGCACTGACTGGACGTGTTCGATCGCATAAAAGCCTTACTGGAACCTTACTGGACTCGACCGGACGCTGAACCCTCAGGGTCCGGTCAGTACTGACCGGACGCGTCCGGTCACAGATTCCCTTCTCTGGAACCTTACTGGAGTCGACCAGACGCTGCCTTTTAGCGGCCGGTCACTTGACCTCTTTAGCGTTCGGTCGCACCGAATGCAGACAGCTGATCAAATGAACTGACCGGACCCTGCGGCCAGCGTCCGGTTGCACCGGGGCCAGTGTCCGGTCAGCATTTGACCATCCATTCACTTCCAACTCTCGAACATATGGGAATGAAGTTTGCTCCAAAGGATCTTAGGCATTCATAGGAGCTACCTAGAGCTAGTTTTAACAAGTGTGCACCACACCTAACTCACTAGACTCAACTAGGTCAAGCTACCCGTCCATAGCCCCCTTAATAGTATGGCCAAAGGAAAAACAAAGTCCTAAACTACTCTAAGTGTCTCTCCAACTCCAATCGACACTTAGAACTAGTCATCCTTAACCTTGTCGTCCATCCTTTGAAAACCGAAACGATTTCCATCGTAGAGGCATGACAACTTTGATTGCCCAATCGATCTCCATTACCATGACCTAACTTAATTGCTTCTGCAAAACACACGTTAGTCATAGTAATCTTGTATTGTCATTAATCACCGAAACCCAACTAGGGGCCTAGATGCTTTCAATATAAATATGAAGAGAGTTGTTAATTGCCTAGTAAATAAAATATTAGCAAAAAAATAAAAAAAGAATTCCGGGACCTGGTTTTGCATTATTGTACATAAGAAAATCTGTAACCTAAACTCTTTTGTTTTACCGTATAAATATTTAACATAGTGTAAATAATAATCATAATTTTCACCATGCAAAAATGTACTACTTAATTAAAATCATTAAAACTATTGCTTTTCGATAGGAAATTAGTTTTCACATCGTATTGACATTGATCATTTGTTTTTTCATCACAAATTCTCCACAGGAAATCCACCGTCAAGCAGAAAATTCATTTAAATGGTAGAAAATATCAATTCATGACAGAAATATGAATACACTATATATCAAGCGGGCACAATAGTGAACTTCTTAATGTATATCCCTTGGTTATGATTGCGCCATAACCATGGAGTGTCCTCATCATTTAGCTAGATGCTTGGGTCTTTGTTCACTGTGAAGGGTAGAATTCGGTCACCCTTTTCATAATCTTCTGATATATCTGACTTGTCTTCAATTCCAACAATGTTTCTTTTCCCTGAAAGAACTATGTGGCGCTTTGGCTCATTGATTGGGTCATTGTTGTTTTTCCCTCTCTTCGGTTTTGTAGACATGTCCTTGACATAGAACACCTGATTCACATCCTTGGCAAGGACGAACGGTTCGTCTTTGTACCCAATATTGTTGAGGTCCACGGTTGCCATTCCATACTGGTTGTCGACTGCTACCCCGCCTCTAGTCGCCTTTACCCATTGGCACTTGAACAAAGGTACCTTAAAAGTAGGTGCATAGTTTAGTTCCCATATCTCCTCTATGCGGCCATAATATGTTTGCTTATTTCCATTAGGGTCGGTGGCATCTATGCGGACACCACTGTTTTGGTTGATGCTCCTTTTATCTTGGGCTACTGTGTAAAATGTATTCCCATTTATCTTGTACCCTTTATATGTGAGGATATTCCACGATGGCTTCCTAGCCAACAAATACAGTTGCTCATCAATACTCTCATCACCCTGACATTCTTTTCGCAACCAGTCGCTGAAAGTTTCCACGTGCTGACGCGTAATCCAAGCTTCAGACTTCCCTAGAAACTCGGATCGGAGCAACTCTTTATGTGTCTCGATATACGGATCCACCAAGGAGGAGTTTTGTAGAACTGTGTAGTATGTTTTATTAAAATAATTGTCCTACGTACCAATATATGTTTTCTTCCCTAGTGTCCCCTTTTCACTTAGTCTCCCCTCATATCGCGATTCAGGAACACCAATCGGGTCAAGGTCGGTAATAAAGTCAACACAAAACTCAATAACCTCCTCTGTTCCTTTGCCCTTGGCGATGCTTCCTTTTGGCCGAGCACGGTTGTGAACATATTTCTTTAGGACTCCCATGAACCTCTCAAAGGGGAACATGTTGTGCAGGAACACAGGACCGAGACTGCTAATCTCCTTGACCAGGTGAACTAGGAGGTGTGTCATGATATTAAAGAAGGAAGGAGGGAACACCAACTCAAAGCTGACAAGACATTGAACCACATCATTCTGTAGTTTAGCTAGATCCATTGGATCGATTGCCTTCTGAGAAATTGCATTGAGGAATGCACATAGCTTCACGGTGGCTAGACATACATTTGGAGGTAGAATTCCTCTTAATGCAACTGGAAGCAATTGCGTCATGAGCATGTGGTAGTCATGGGACTTTAAGTTTAGGAATTTCTTCTCTCGCACATTTATTATACCCTTTATATTCAAGGAGAATCCAGATGGTACCTTGATGCTTGCTAGGCATTCAAACATGCTTTCCTTCTTTTCTTTGCTAAGAGTGTAGCTGGCAGGACTTAAGTAATGGCATCCAGTACTAGCCTGAACATCTAGTGCCATCCCACTAAAATTAAAACAAAAAATTAGAACTTTAATCACAATCATCATGAAAATAAGGATAAATTAACCATAATCATCAAATGCGACAAAATAACTCACATTGCGATTCGGACACTTGTAGAAGATACGGCCCTTGTTGGGACACTCCTTCCTCACCCGGTACTCCATCACAATCTTCTCCTCACACTTGCCACATGCAATGAGAGGGAGGTCTGGCCTCAGTCGCTTTGCAACACGATGAGAGGCCGAGGACCCAGAAGCAGTTGACATCTACTCTCTATACTCATTTTTAATATAATATAAATTTCTCATTTTACAAACAAATAAAATTAAAAAAACTCTAAAATTCTCTATATCTCTAAACCATGAAGTGTGCTATGCATGCTAGAAATGAAAGCTGAATACTAGTTTTGAATAACTACTTTAACCTTCCTTCATCCAAATATGCAAACTTTAAAGTGATTTTGAGCTTAAATGGCTTACAAATAAAAAAACAATAAAAAAACACATATATCTAGTCCACAAAATGAGATATGCTACTGATGAAACATGAGAGTATAAAGTTGGTAACCTTTAGAACCGAAGAATCGATGGAGGAAGTGAAAAAATCTTGTTATTACCGGCGATGAGGAAGAAGAGAGGCCGGCGATGAAGCAAGAACACTGAGCTCGAAGTGGCTCGGGCTCGGGGAGGAAGAAGGGCTATATAGGAGGGGACCTTTAGTCCCGGTTGGAGACAGAAACTGGGACTAAAGGTCCCTTTCTAGTCCCGGACGAAGCCTCCAGCCGGGAGTAGACTTTTACTCCTGGTTGGAGGGACCAACCGGGAGTAAAATTTAACCTTTAGTCCCGGTTGGTAGCTCAACTAGGACTAAAGGTCCCCTGTAGCAAAAGCCTGCCGCAGTAGCCATTGGGCAGGGACCTTTAGTCCTAGTTGGAGCTACAAACCGGGACTATAGGTCTCTCTAGTCCAGGGCACAAAAAATACCGGGACTAAAGCCAAATTTCGAGCTAGATCAAAGGTCGTTTCTCTACTAGTGGTCTTCATTGTGTATGTGTGAGTGGAGAGTTGGTGGAGTGGATGGTGGATGAGAGTGCGTGTCTAAGGCTGGTGGTCTTCGGTGGGATGCTTGGCTCTTCGATCCGATGCTAAATGAATGCGCCTGGAGCCTCGCTTTATAGCACAAAGGCAGTGTCCTTCACGCTTATCGTCTGAAGGAGCCTTTGAGGTGAAGTCTTCAATTATTCCTTCTTACTGTGGCTTGGACAGCTGGACGAAGAATAATTGTCCTGGCTATAGTAGAGTGATTGTATATTCCTTTTGCACCATCCTCTGTCTTGCATGGTCTTATCCTTCTGGATATGGATATTCTTTTATATGGTCTTCCACGCCCGAATGATTGATGTTGTAAACATCAAATCAAGGAATATAAGCTTCCTCCACGGGGAGGGCTCCTTTTTGCAACTAAAACATATCTGCTTCCTTGAGAAATTCAATACCTACTTCGGTACGATACATATGGCCTCGGCAAAGCAGAGAAGGAATAGCGATTCGATTCCTACTAGTACTAACGATTCAAACCTAGCCCCTTAGACTGTTCCTATGACCTGCCTGAGATAGCCGGTACGGTTGTAGTATTCCGATCCCTAGCTGTTCATATCTTGTAGTTCCTCGGCAAAGGCCATTGATTTCTTTTCTTTCATCAATCAAAATCAAATGAAATGAAAGAACCTAAGGAGATACGATTCCTACGCCACGGGACCTTTCCGCTCTAATCAGATAAAGGGGTCTCTCCCCCTTTTAATGAATATTTCACATTTCGAATGCAAGTTTGAAAGAATGCCCTGCTCTTTCTTTTTCTGCACAAAAGAGCCCTAATCACTAGCATCACACATAATTTTAAAATGTAGCGACCTAGAGATGACTGCTTTCTTAAGAATTTCAAAAGATTTTAAACATCTATTTGCCTCTGCCATTCTATGAGTCGCCGAAAAATGTTTTACTCCTACACTGGGAGTGAACACAAAAATATGCTTGATAGGTTTTTCATCCACCAAATAAATGCTTCAAGTTCTTGTTGCTATCTCTCAAAAGTTTTGTTGCAGAAAAGAGACTCTCTTCTCCTTTCGGGGCCTATCCGAAAGAGAATCCAAGACCTCTTGGTCCTGATAGTCAAATGACTACCTAGGGAGCAACAGACTCGGGTAGTTACAGTCCTCTCCCTATAAAAAGCTCATCCTCGAGTTTTCCTGTGGTACTATTGGGTACTGCACTTGGGAAAGTTTGGGGTTTCCAAGTGTGCATTGTAAGATCCGTGCGCTTGCGGATTAATCTGTGTGTGTCTTAAATATACCAACAAGCATTTCTGGCATCGTTGCTGGGGAAATGGTTGAGTAAACTTCGAACCTAGCTTAACCTTGGTCTGGGGCTCTAACCACCAGGTTCTCCGAAGAAAACAAAGCATGCAAAGACAATTTTTTTCCTTTCGAGGAAAAGATATACTACAAGGCTACAAGCCAAATTTGTTAGAAAATGATTTTCTTTTTTTTTTGTGTTTTGAAAGCGCTTCGTGACTGAGATGAATCTGATGCGCATGCAGCCTCATCTATGATCTCTCCTCTGGCTAAAAGGTTGGCCCCTGAAGCCCTTCAGTCAATTGACAACCTAGCAACCTACTTAGGCTTCTATTGAATTCTTTTTTTTCATTAATAGTTTGGATGTCAATTTAGAAAAGCAAGCAAAGCGCCGCTACATAATCAGCTACTTGTAGGTGGTAGCTGTGGGTCCATCTATTCTTGTTGGTTTGGATGGAGAGCAGCTTGATATCATGGAGAAGGGCCTAACTAAGGGCTAAACTAAACCTAGAACCTCCTATATATAGTTTTGAATGGGTATAGCAATGCGGCTTTGTTTCACAAGCTTGTTAGCACCGTTCAATTTGTGACTAGGTGGATTGGTCTGAGTGAAGAGGAAAAAAGCCATACAGAACTCAAAATCTTTTTGAGAGATATTCATTTTCCTGAAGAGACAGATAAGATATTAGGTGGCAGTTTGATACCACCACAAAGAGAAAAAAAGATTCTAAGAAATCAAAAAAGAAAAAGAAAAATTGGGTTTATGTTCAACAGAAAAAAAATTCTCAAAAGCACGGAAAAGTATTTTGTTTTGGTTCGACCTGCAGTCGCATATGAAATGTATGAAGGGAGAAATTTAGCAACACTTTTTGTGCAGGATCTCCTGCAAGAAGCGGTACCTACTTGGGTTCCCTGCTAACGGCTACGACTACGGCTATGGTTGTTAATCCAATCCAATAACGGAACCCATGGATATCCTTTCGGTTGTGGTAATTCAAAAATCACATTTCATTGAAAAAATTGGAAAGGACAGAGTTACACATTCGAAGTCATGGATTAGAGAGCCATTCCTCATCCTTTTTAGCCCAGCTAGTGGTTACCCTAGCCGGAATACAAAACTTTCCTCATATATCCTTCTTGGAAACTATGTATATATATTTGGCATAAGGATTTGCCCCGCACCGGTAAAAATCCTAGCCGTCCCTGCTTTGTTATCAGAAGGTCAACATAGGCACCTCGATCATACTTGTGAGCACACTCTATAGCTCGATTAATTGCATGCATGCAAGCCGCAAGTTTATATATGTAAACCCAGCAAAAATGGGGGTTACTTTTGAGGGCGAGTGATTTGGATGGATCAATGGATCAGGATGGACGGATGCCTTCAGAGTTCAGAGCCATATGGCGCCGGCACCCTTGAGCATGGGCACGAGCTTGCCGGCGAGGTGCAGCGACATGATCTTGTCGGTGGAGCCGACGAGCTTGCCGCCGATGAAGACGGCAGGGACAGGCGGTGCGCGTCCGAGGCGGCGAGCGAGCTCCCGCTCCATCTCGCGGCCACGCGGGTCCTTGTCGAGCTCGTGGACGGCCGCGCACACGCCGAGCTCATAGAAGAGGCTGGACACCGTGTGGCACATCGGGCACTGGCTCGTCGTGAAGATCACCACCGCCTTCTCCGTCGACAGTCTCGACACCCTCTCTGCCATGGCCTTCTTCTTGGCTAGCTTCTTGGTCGAGCTGCCTTTCGAGCACTGAGCTCTACTAGTGTGTGTGTGTTGCTGTGTATGTGAAGTGTTTGTGTGCTTTGCGTGTGCAGGCTGTGAGGTCCTTTTATAGCGTGCATCCGAATCATATAGAGGAAGTGGAGAATAGTGGATGCTTATAACAGATAGAGAGAGGACAGAGGTCGACTCGCTGCTGAGATATCTAGAGAGAGATGTGCGCAATGGGCATAAGGATATATCTTGGACGACGTGTGCATTGCACGCTCAAAATGAGCAGAACTATAAGACATAATGCTGTCTTTATCGTTTAGTTTCTTTTCTGTTAAGTTGTTTTAGAATGCATAGCTTTCAATTACGAATTTTAAATAAAATATGGTGACTAAATTATGTCTTACACGATCCACTCTATTTTACCGTTTTTTCTGCTCGCGCTCGGTTTGCCTCCTTTCCGTTCGCCCGTGACTTTTCTCCTCCCTTGTGGGCCGACAACTTTCCTCCTGCGAGAGCCCGTGTAGCCCGCCAGCGGCTTCTACGGATCCCCTCGGCCGCACGTATCGCGGCTCGCCGCATGTATCAGGAGTGGTAGTAAGCAGTGAGTGCTCCCTGTCTTCATGGCCCACGGCGCAGCATAGCCTGGCCGCCGTCTCCGTGGAGGTCTGCTCGGTGTCGAGCTCATGCCTCAGCCCGCATGCAGCGTCCTGCGTGGCCTCCTTCTCCCCGTGCAGTCGGGTCGCCACCGACACCAGCTCCTCCACCGCGTCCTTCCCTGCCCGTGGACCTACCTTGGGCAACAGCTCCAGCGATTGCCTCCAACATCTAGGACCAATCGTCGGTGATGGGTCCATTCGCATGTTAATGAGATTGAGGATGGGAAGAACAAAGAACGACGAGCGGGTCCCTTGTGTTAGTGTCTCAAAAAGGGATTTGAGGACTAATTTGGGGGCTCCTACTAGAGCAGATGGAAAATATATCAGACACTTATAAATAAGGGGAGCTCTCAAATCAAAAGTTGATTTGAGGACTCTTGTTGGAGTTGCTATAATTGGGCATCTTAATTGCCTAACTTTGTGTTGTTTGCATGTGTGTTAACAGTAGTGAAGTTATTAGGAATTACTCCGTTCGTCCTGTAATAAGAAATCCAAGCAATTTTTAGATAAAATAAGGAAGCTTACAAAAGACCATCTGCCCCTCACTAATTAGGATGGAACGAGTAGTTCAATTCTTATTTTTCTTAATTAATGCTGGTCGTTCTGGTTGACACTAAGTTTAAAAGGAATCTCAATATTTTCTGCCAAAAAGACAGAGGAGAGGATTTTGGTACAAATTTTGAATTCTAGATTTAAAAAACAGGACGCGGAAGGATACAGACGAGATGAGCCAGTGGATTAAGCTATGCAAATCAATTCTGAGCTAAGAATATTTCTTTAATAAAGCTACTATTTTCATTCAGTACAATTATTGACAAGCAAAATGGCAAGGTGATGAGAGATGAGCTTTCAATTTGCAATGGAAATGAAATAATTGAGCACCTGTTTTTCAGTATATATTTTCGAAGTGAAGCGTGAAATATGCATGTAATATGTACTTTCTCTCTCTCTCTCTCTCTCGGAAAAGAGTGAAAACTACACAACGTGTGGCATTCCAAAGTTGGAATGCCTAACGTTTTGTTTTGGGCCAGAATTACATCTTCTTGCTTCCGATCCTATTGAACCACACTACCCTAGATTTAAACATCACTGACGGCCTCATCATTGCCAGATTTGTGACAACCGACAGTGATGTACCTTCACTGCTGGTTATGAGCTTGAAAATGAAAAAATGATTGGGGCTGGGCTAAAACCGGCAGTGAAGGACAACATCACGGTCGGTTTGTGGCTTGAACCGATAGTGTTTTGGCGGCCACTCATCACGGTCAGTTTAAGCCAAGAGCCGACAGTGATTTTGATCTATCATTGTTGGTTCTAGCTAACAACCGACGATGATAAGCCTACAACACAAAAAGGCTGCAGCCGTCCTCTGCTTCCTCCTCTCTTCCATCCCGAGAACAGAGGCGCGTGTTTGGGTCCTTTCCTCTATTGTTGCGACTGCCCTTCACCATGAAGCTAGCGCTTGGATTTTGAAGAATGGCTTGATCTTTTTGCTTTAAGGTTAGTAACAAAGATCCACTCCTTTGATTTTGTTGCTTAATTATCTTCGTTTTGATGGCTACATTGCTTGATTCTCATTCTTGTTCTTTCTCCATTCTAGAGAGTACTTTTCCAATTGGACATTTGTGCAAGGCTCAAATTGTGGAGAATCCATCATCCAAAAGGTTGGTGTCTATGCACACATTTAAATTTCTAGCTAATTATTCCATGGTGGTTAAGATCATCATTCTTAGTATGTGATGCTATAAATAGTTCTTAGAAGTAGAGTATAATAGATGTTCTTCATTATTGTACAATAATTGGTTTTTACTACGATTTTCAATTTACAGGGCCGAGGCTACCAATTTCAATTTTCCAATAATTAGTGTACAATAATGTTTTCCAAAAATGGTACTTTTGAGCTATAATTGTTGTTCATGAAGCTCGATTTCTTATTAATTCTTTGTAATTACTGTTTCAGTATTTTTTGTGCAGAGATGAATCGAGAGTGGATGCATCTGTCCCGAATGGACAAGCGGTACATGCATAGCATCGGCCAGTTTATCACCGATGCCAAAGCCCATGCTGGGAATGGGAACCCTGTCTTCTTCCCATGCAAAGATTGCAAGAATCAAATGAACTTTCGTCAAATTGAGTCTATATGATCGCACTTGATTACCAGGGGGTTCATGCCAAACTATACGATATGGACTATGCTGGTGAGCTTGGTGTGAATGTTCTATAGGAAAACGATGATGATGTGGACATGCCTGACGTAGCCATCCACGATGCTAACGAGGAACCCGGTGTCAACACAGAACCTATGGCCACAGTTAATAATGTGTTTAGGAACACGATAGCTGACGACACCAAGGATAAAAATGGCATTTCTCAGCTGCTACGTAATGTAGAGACCGGATGTCTTAGTGAAAGACAGCTGAGAAAGCTAGAGAAAATAAGACAAGATGGCAAAACACCATTGTATAGGAATTGTCTAATGAGCAAACTGGAAGCCGATATCATGCGGTTAGAGTTCAAATCGACAAACGGATTGAGCGATAAAGGCTTCGATCAGTTGTTAGGTATAATAAGGAAAATGCTCCCAGAAAAAAACGAGTTGCCAGAAAAGACATACTTGGCCAAGCAAATGATCTGCCCCATCGGCCTCGAGGTTGAAAAAATCCACGCATATTCCAATGATTGCATATTGTACCATGGAGAAAAATACAAAGACTTGGACAAGTGCCCCAAGTGTGAAGCTCCACGGTACAAGGAAGGGCCGTCAGATGAGGGTACCAAGACCAGAGGAGGTCCCATAAAGGTCGTTCGGTATTTCCCTATAGCTCCCCGGGTGCATAGGCTATTTGCATGTGCAAAGTTAGCCAAGCTGTTGTGCTGGCATAGTGAAGAGCGTAAGAAAGATACAATGATGAGGCACCCCGTCAATGGGCATGACTGGAGGAATGTCAATACTATGTTCTATAAGGACATCAGTGGAGAGGTAAGACACCTTTGGTTTGCTTTGAGCACAGATGGGATGAATCCTTTCGACCAGGTTAGAAGCAATCATAGCACCTGGGCAGTGACGCTCTGTATATACAACCTTCCACCTTGGGTCCGTATGAAGCGGTCGTACATCCAGATGCCACTACTGATCTAAGGGCCAAGACAACCTGGGAATGACATTGATGTGTTTCTAGAACCAGTGATCGATGAACTAGTGGAGATGTTTGAAAAGGGTGTGCCGGATGTTTGGGACGAGTACAAAAAGGAACATGTCACGATCAAGGGAGTATTTATCGCTACAATCACCGACCTGTCAGGTCGAGGTTCGTTGTCCGAAGAGAAGACATAAGGCTATACTGGATGTGTCGAGTGCTTGGATGATACCAATGCGGTAAATCTACCAAATAACTCAAAAATAGTCTATATGGGACACCATAGGTTCCTACCTAAGGATCACCCTTACCATAGGAACAGAAAAGATTTCAACGGTACTATTGAGAAACGCTTAGCTCCAAAATATCGAGAAAGGCTTAGCTCTAAAATATCGAGACGGGCATGCGATACTTCGAGAACTCAACAAACTGGAGGTTGTCCTTGGGAAGGGGGACAATGCAGTAGCAGCGCCTGATGGGAGTGTTTGGAAGAAAAAATCGATTTTCTAGAAACTACCTTACTAGGCATTTCTGAGTGTACGCCACAGGCTTGATCCCATGCACATCACTAAAAAAGTGTGCGCTAACACTCTTAACACCTTGATGGACAGCGGGGCGACATCAAAGGATTCACTAGCCACACGCCTGGACATGCAACACTTGGAAATCAGGAAGGAGCTGCATCCCGTGGAGCTGGAGAATGGCCAGTTCGAACTTCCAGTTGCGTCATGGACATTGAAGAAGGAAGAAAAGCGTGTGCTTATTTCATTCTTCAATGAACTCAAAGTCCCGACGGGCTATTGTGCGAACCCAAAGAGGCTAGTGAACATGAGAGAACTCAAGTTCAACTATGGCCCTATGAAGGCCCATGACTATCATGTCATTATGACTCAGCTGCTCCCTATTGCCCTGCGTGGTATCCTCCCCCCAAAGGTCCGCGCCCCAATAATAAAGCTTTGCTCGTTATTCAACGCGATCTCAAAAAAGGTCATTGATGTGTCCACACTAGAGCTGCAGCAGCGGGACATAGTCAAAACTCTCATTAGGCTTAAGATACATTTCCCGTCGACTTACTTTGATATCTCATTACATCTGCTCATTCATGTTGTTGACCAAATTAGATCCCTTGGCCCAATGTACCTGCATCAGATGTTCCCTTTCGAAAGATTGATGAAAGTTTTCAGGAGGTATGTTAGAAACAGATTCAGGCCAGAAAGGGTGTGGGGGATATACCCCCGGGTACCACAAGATGGTACATGGGCCGCACCATCCGAGGTGACCCAGCCCATGAGATCAAGGCGTACATGGCAAGATTACAAGTTGTACTAGATATTGTAATAGTATCAAATAGGATACTTTACTTGTAACCCTCATCCTCCAGAGTATATAAGGAGAGGCAGGGGTCCCCCTCAGGGACAGATCATATAGTATACATCTCAATACAATACACCAAAGACACAGGTCGTAGGGTATTACGTCGATCAGACGGCCCGAACCTGTCTAAATCGCTATCTCTGCGCCTTGTGTCACCATCTGGTTCCTAATTACACGCATCCTACCGATAATCTACCACCACGGGCACCCCCCTCGGTGGACTGTCGACTATATTTCGTCGATAGTGGCGTGCCAGGTAGGGGTCCCCTTTAGGGGTTGTGTGTGCTGATCTTCCGATGAATCAGATGGCGATTTTTCTTCATCAACATCATACGCGGCGACTCGATCGTGGCGGCATCCTTCCACAACAATATCTACGGCAACTTGGCTTCATGCACCGAGCCATGAAATCAATCTGCTATGACGACGTCCGCCGATAACCTGATGAGACTCAATCGACAAGATCCAACAAAGAAGTCTGGATCGGATTCAGAGAGTTGATCCAGCACGCGTACCAAAGGCGGCGACAAATTATCTTGCTAGCTGCTGCCGCACGTGGATCAAGAGGAAGCTCAAACCGACGTTGTGTGGTCCCAAGATTCCAATCCGTTAGATCGATTTGCTGGCAGACCCTTTTTCCATCGACGACCACGACAATGCTAAATTTGGCATGCAAAGACGGATTTGCATGGAGGAGTATGCATGCATCTACATGGTCATACATGCATCCATGTTATCCTCAGCCAGTGAGCAAAAAGGGAGCTAATTATCAAGAGCCGTACAAGCTACACGCACGTACTCGTCATCATGCGAGCAATCCGATCGTGCAGAAAGCCGGCACGACTTGTCAACGTGCCCAAAAGCTAGCAAGATGCGCGCATGCGTGCCGCCGGAGCTCGGAGAAGATGGCGCACAGAACAGATCGGAACGTCAAGGCCACATACCGTGCTCGTGGAACAACCGAAGGCAAAGCCGTCCAAGCCATCACCGAGCCGTCCAGCGAGCCATATCGAGCCGACTAGCGAGCCGCTAAGCGAGCCACGTCGAGCCGCACAAGCCGTCAGCGAGCCACGTTGAGCCGTCAAGCGAGCTACGCCAAGCTCTTTAAACTGCATCTACTCCGGACCACGTCGACCATGTCCTGAGCGGCTTCGCCGAGCTCCGACCACGACCACATCGACCACGTCCCGAGCAGCTCTGCCGAGTTCCGACCATGGACCACGTCGACCACGTCCCGAGCAGCTCCGCCGAGCTCCGACCACATCGACCACATCGACCATGTCCCGAGCAGCTCCGCCGAGTTCCGACCACGGACCACGTCGACCACGTCCCAAGCAGCTCCGCCGAGCTCCGACCATGACCACGTCGACCACGTCCCGAGCGGCCCCGCCGAGCTCCAACCACGTCGACCACCAGACCACGACGACCACGTCTCAAGCGGCTCCACCGAGCTCCGACCACCAGACCACCAGACCACGTCGCAAATGATGATCGCCGCGAAGAACGGCGCTACGACAACCGCGACCACCGTCGTGACGACAAGTCGGAAAGCTCGAGGACCAGGCAACTTCATCGCCACCGACCAGATTTCTATCCAAAGATAAGTACACTTCTAATATTTATATTTAATATAATTTTCATTACAACGTTTCTCCACAACATCCTTATCATGATTATTCTTCAAATAACGTTTGTCCATGTATACCATCTTAAATATAACATACAGCCATACTTAATACAAATCCTCGACCAGTCATGTTGACGCTCGATGCCTCCAGAGACGGTCCTGTCTCCGGCTCCTCTCTACACGTGCATGAGCGTCTGCCCTCTGTGTTATGGGTGGTCGGCAGCGGCTCCTTAGTGACGCTTTGTTCTTCCTACACGTGCACGGGCTCTGCGCCCCGCGTTATGGTTAACGGGCTAGCTAGGGCTGGAGACTCAGCTACATACTAACTGGTTGGACAGTTTATATTAAGTATAAACACAAACTTCACATTAACACTGATGTTTACAAAGCACCAACTGCTTTATCACATCATGCTCATTTGCAAATGACTGCTGAGCGTCATACGCTATTTCTTCACCGCTGATTTTTTTCTCCATAATTTATTATTTTATACATCATGTACTACCATTCTACATATTTATATTGCAGGAATTTCGAGCTATGCTCGGGGACTTCGTCGCTTGCTTTTTGACCTACGCTCGGGGACTGCCTCGACCACTCTCCGACCACGGCTCGGAGACTTCATCGCTCGCTCCTCGACCTGTGCTCGGGGACTGCCTCGATCACTCTCTGACCATGGCTCAAGGACTTCATCGCTCGTTCCTCGACCTGTGCTCGGGGACTGCCTCGACCACTCTCCGACCACGGCTCGGGGACTTCGTCGCTCGCTCCTCGACCTGTGCTCGGGGACTGCCTCGACCACTCTCCGACCACGGCTCGGGGACTTTGCGTCTCGACTACATGTGACTGGCAACTCACATACAGTTGGGATATTTTTTTGCACTTAGACCTTGCTACAAGGCTCATACCTCGCCTTCCAGCAAGCTCGGGGACTACATCGGTACGATGCACCTGTCGGTGCATCTCGTATCGCTTGTACGACGATTGGATTCTCAATTTAACTGAGAATTCTTTTTAGACCCTGGCACCACGTGACTACGTCACCAACTACCAGGCTCGGGGACTAAGTGGGCACACTTCACCTTGCGGTGAATGTGCTCGATCTGATGATCAAAGACGCTACGCTTCAAGACGCACTTATATTTCTTTTCAGAAATACAAGTGGGCACACTTCCCAGGACGAAAATCTTTTTCTTTCTTTTTAAGAGCACCATACATTCTTCGGACAACCTATTTCTCCGGCGACAATGGTGGTCGGAGATGTCAAGAACTCAAGCCTCACTGTTCGGATAAGGTTAAAATGGCGTGTCGCATCAGAATACATGGTGCTCGGGGACTAGCTGTGGGGGATATACCCCCGAGTACCACAAGATGGTACATGGGCCGCACCATCCGAGGTAGCCCGGCCCATGAGATCAAGGCGTACATGGCAAGATTACAAGTTGTAGTAGATATTGTAATAGTACCAAATAGGATACTTTACTTGTAACCCTCATCCTCCAGAGTATATAAGGAGAGGCAGGGGTCCCCCTCGGGGACAGATCATATAGTATACATCTCAATACAATACACCAAAGACATAGGACGTAGGGTATTACGTCGATTAGACGGCCCGAACCTGTCTAAATTGCTGTCTCTGCGCCTTGTGTCACCATCTGGTTCCTGATTACACGTATCCTACCGATAATCTACCACCACGGGCACCCCCCTCGGTGGACTGCCAACTATATTTCGTCGACAAAGGGCATGGTTGAAGGATGGTCAACGGAGGAGGCTATTGAGTTCTGCACATATTATCTAGACATCAAACGGGTCGGAGTTCCAGAATCTCATCACGAGGGAAGACTACGTAGCAAAGAGACGATCGAGGAGGAATCTATAATAGTAGATGACCTTGTTTCTTTTAGATAGGCATAGTTCACTGTTCTCCAGCAAGCCGAGGGTGTGATGCCATACATTGACGAGCATAGGCAATCACTACAAACTCTGTATACGAGCAGGTCATAAGCTTGGCTGGATAAAAAACATAAGGAAGAATTTGTCAACTGGTTGTGACGTCGCTTGCTTGGAATCAACCAGATGCCTTAGCCAAGGGACCTTCGAGTACATATCTTAAGTACCAAGGGTATGGGATCAATGGATTCACATTTTACACAAAAAAAGTAAGATCGAAAGAGCACATACCAAAATTGTGGTGTTCGTTTTGATGCTCACGATGAAAATGGCAACATGCAGTCGACATACTATGGTTTAATAGAGGAGATATGGGAGCTAGCCTATGGTCCATTGAAGGCAGCTCTTTTTTACTGCCAGTGGGTCCGGCTCGAGGAAATCAACACTGACAGCGAAGGGTTCACTACCATTGATCTCACTAATATCGCATACAGAGACGACTCCTTCGTCCTTGCAAGAGATGTTATGCAAGTCTTCTATGCAAGGGACAACAAGATAAAAGGAAGGATAAAAGTAGTCCTAGAAGAGAAAAGGAAGATTATCGGTGTCGATGGAGTGATGGACGAAGAAGACTACATGGGCTATCAGGAAATGTCTCCATTTGGGGCGAACATACCCCTATCTATCCTTCAAGAGGGTGATGAACCTGCTTACGTACGACTTGATCACAATGAGGCCCTCATTGTTGATGCACCTAAAGATAGTTAGATTATTGTTAACTATGTAATCATTATGCAGA
Organism: Miscanthus floridulus; assembly: GCF_019320115.1. Taxonomy (NCBI): domain Eukaryota; kingdom Viridiplantae; phylum Streptophyta; class Magnoliopsida; order Poales; family Poaceae; genus Miscanthus; species Miscanthus floridulus. The sequence continues at coordinate 57,565,908 of NC_089593.1, forward strand.
CGTTGTATCAGTAATTCGCACTGAATATCTTATTTATATTTTGTGTGCATCTCTATAATTTAATTATTGACTATGTAATCAAATATTGACATAATGTTCACAAACACTATTATTTGATAATTATAGACCATTAATTAATTATCATAGAATTGAATAATCAAGGCACAAATTTTTGTGTTATTTTATAATATAAACTAAATGCATTATTTCTATTAATAAATAAATAAATAAAAGCAAACTAACCGAGCTCCCTATCCTAGCTCAACGGTTAAAGCTGCACACTCTGTACTCTGAGACCCTCGCTCGAATCCCAGGCGGGCCAAACTTTTTTAATTTTGCATTTATTATTTAGTAGTGCATTACGATGGGACAAAAGAAAAAATGAAAAACTAACACTACTATAGAATGGACTTGTTGTCTCGGGCGGTAACGGCCTTTAGTCCTGGTTACTGCGCCAGGACAACGATCCCGGGACTAAAGGTACCACCTTTAGTCCCGGGTCATCGAGCCAGGACTAAAGAGGGACCTTTAGTCCCGGTTGGTGTTACCAACCGGGACTAAAGGCCCTCCAGCCGAGCAAACATGACCGCACCCTTTAGTCCCAGTTGGTAACCCCAACCGGGACTAAAGGTTCCTTTTCTTTTTCTTTTTTTTAATTTGTTTTCAGTTCAGTTACACGTATTTGTTTAATATATAATATGTTTTTATGTACGTATTCTACGCTGCTAATATAAATACACGCACGCATATAATTACATCTAATTCTCATCTCAAGCATTATTATATTCGAATAAAGTACGAACCTATATATATTATAGATATATATATGTATATATACAACACTTTCATAATCTTGTTCTCGAAAATAACGATATCAATAAACATTTAATTTACATCATTTATTCCTTAGGATCAAAGTAGAACTCGCCGTTGGGATTTAGCACTTTTTCTAGAAGATATCCTGCTATTGACTCTTGAACTGCTTTCAGATGGTCTTTTTGCATGACCCTTCGTTTCAACCATTCAGTCTTGCATTTGAAATAAAAGGAAAAGTATTAATACATATATATATATATATATATATTCATTTAAAAATAAATAAAAAATTGATATATACGTACTCTGAGGACATCTTTAGGAGTTCTTCTTATGTGCGCAGTGATAAATTCACAAACGTAGTATCCACACAAGTTATTACCTGGTTCCTGCCGCAAACACCACTGTACGAGAAGAAGATTATTCTTATCATCTCACACGTAAATTGAAGTACGATATAGTAATTAAACACGTGGGGAAGTGTATATAGTACAACTTACTGGTATTTCAACTACATTAAGTGATGCCTTGCAATCCTTGCGATGTTGCCGATGCGACCAATAATGTACGATTGTTAATAAATTATGGCAAAGTCTATTCAATAATAGTTATGTGCGAGAGATCGAAATTACCCCTGGATAATGTCTATCATATCTTGGTATAGTGCCCGCTCTTTTCTCAATGAGTCCAAGATTACTAACCGACTTAAGTTTAACTCAATGACATTGAGTATCCAGTGAAACCTACATTTGTTTATACACACACGTACATGCATATAAGTTGTATTGATATTACATAAAATGTGTAGACTACATTATTATTAACACTTACTCAAAGTTGTACGGGAAAAGTATTGTTGTCTTGTCGTGCTGCTTCACGAAGAACATCATGATATTCTCCTGTGCTTCAGATACCCACCGCTCCTTGACAATAATACCGGTTTTGAATACGATATAAGGATCAATGAAGCCAACACTAGTGTCTTGTATTCTTTGGAGCTCTGACATCTGGAATCTGTATAAAAATTTAAGTTACATGTGAGGATAATTATATACACGTACGCATAGAAGTGAGTTTATTAAATAAAAGTAAGAATCACTTACAAACAAAAGGAGCTAATGATTGATTTGTCCAGAGCGTCCAAGTGAAATAGTTGATGCAATTCTTCGAAACTAATATGTAAGATGTCATCGCCACGGAAGCAATGATGGTCTCTAAATCTGACAAAGATCCACTGCTCACCCCTGCCACATGCCTGCATGTACCACTTGTTGAGCAAGTACATTTGCGTACCCAATTCATTTAGAGCCGCAGGGTTATATAGACTTTTGCCATATTTATAAGTCTTCCAGGTATCAACTTCCAGGTTCTGGATTGGAGCTTTGCCCGTCAATTGATCCAAGGTTAAACCAGTATCTTTAAAAAAAAGCATTAAGGGCTTAAACTAACACTTCTCCAGAGTTGTCTGGTCGATAGACTTCTATGTTGGAACCATATTCATTAGCAACAACAAGATTTTGCATTGGTTGCTTCTGTTGTCCGAGTTGTGGGACATCCTTCCCTGATGCTCTTTTCCTTTTCTTACCTGCATCATGTGACTTCACGAGGGAGTGGTCATAGTTTGATAGTGGCGAAGGCTTACGAAGTTCAATCATCTTTTTCTTGTGAGCATCGACATTTTGCCTCAGCACCTCTCGTGGTAGGTAAAAGTACGGCTTCTCCTTAAGCTTCGCTTGACTCTTGTTTTTGGTATCTATAAAAAAATCTTTCACTTTTTTGTCTTCTTCAGCTGCTATTTGCTCATCAGTCTTTTGAGGAAGTATTTCTTGAGAAATAACTCTTTTTCTCGGGGTCTTCTTTGCCGCTGGGACCTTAGACGTTTTTGTAGTGCGTCGCTGTGGAGGGGGTGGGGGCGGTGTTGGAGACCAGAGTGGAGGCAATGTGGCCGGTGTTGGTGGAGATCGGCGTGGATGCGTTGGAGATTGTTGTGGAGGCGGTGGGGCTGGTGTAGGAGTTGGAGATCGTTGTGGAGGCGATGGGGCCGGTGTAGGAGTTGGCGATCACCGTGGGGATGTAGTCGTCTCGCCCCCGCGACGCTGTGATGAGATGGGGAATAAATGATTAGGCTAGGCTGGGGGGAGACCCTGCTACAAAAACAAGTTGTGTGTCAATTATTTTTGAAGCCAATAGAAAATTAATGGAAAATAATATTTCATTCACTTTCATTCGTACCTAGGGTGAGGTAGGGGAAGCGGTGGCGCCCCAGGAATGATGATGAAGCGTTTGCGCCATTGAATAAATGTCTTCTCTACTTCTCCGAGTGTCTTCTCCCCATCACCGCCTTCAATGTCAAGAGGAACATTGCTGTAACCTTTGAGCACTCTATTAACCGAGACGCTAGCATATCTAGGTTGAATAACTGACCCATGGATTCTTGGTGTCTTCGTTCGGTCTATTGGAGATACAACCCCAATAGCCACCATGATTGATGCATTATTACCATCTGGAATGTGCAGCTCACATGTTGTTAGAGGCTCGGTAATGTCATTAACAGGGAAGCGCAACCCAACATCGTCTTAAATAACTGGCAGCTCCGTAGAAGCACAACTGCTTTTCATCTGACCAACGGGGCTAATGGTGACTCCTGGCGTTGATTGCAATTGCATTTGACTCATTGCTAGCTGCACTTGCCTCTTGATCTCCTCCTGCATTCTTGCCTCAAGAGATTTTTCTCGTTCACGTGATTCAAGCAATGCTTGTCGTGACTCATCAACAAATTGCTCCAATGCACAGATTCGTTCTGCCTCCTCATCCTTCTTTCTCTGGCAGCTTCTGTAGGTATCCTTGTCTGCTGGGAATGCGTGTAGCCATGGAACCGCCCCATAGCCTCTTGTTCAACCACCGTGTTCGGGATTCTCTAGGGCATATGTCAATTCATCCTTCTCTCTGTAGGGCTTGAAAACACCACTATCAGCTTCTTCCCTAGCACGAGCTAGTCTCTGTGTTGCTCTCTCAATTTTTTGGCCAAAAATTAGCTTGCCAGTGTCTGGGTCTAGGCTTCCCCCACGAGCGTAGAACCAATTCTTCGCGCGTTGAGGCTAGTTCTTCTCTATTGTTTTAGGTATGATTCCCTTGACAGTAATCTCTACTTCTAGGTTTTGCCACTTGGGAATAGCACTCCTATAACCACCTGATCCTATGCGATGATGGTATTGCTTCTGTCAGGCATTCTGCTGATTCCTCATCACACGTTCCTCACTGTCTTGAGATGTCTTATATTCTACGAAGGCATCCCAATGGGACTCCAACTTGACAAACGCCTTAGCATTGAAATTCGGCGTAGCATTCTTCAAGATAAACTTTTTATACAATGTCTTCTTCCAACTCTGGAACAATGTTGCCATCTTCTTCATTGTCCAATCTCTCACTAGCTCCTTCAAAGCATCATCTGCTTGTAATGTGAAATGTTGAGTGATATCTCTCCAAACTAGGTTCTTATCACGATCAGATACAAAACTAACATTAGGAGCGGATATCTTCTGCTTCCATTCATGAGCACTAACTAGGATCCTATCCCTTACAATGAACCCACATTGATTGACATATGTCTGAGCATGTGGTCCCAATGGTTTACTGGTGTCGGTGTCGAATTCTGATATTATGAAACGACCCTCTAATGGCTTTTTTGGCCCTCAGACTTTCCTACTTTTGTCAGTGGTTGATGTAGATCCAGAGACCGGCTACATGAGTAGAAACACAATGATTAACAACAAATATACGTACGCATGCATCTATAAGAGATGATAGATAATCGAATATACCTCGCCAGTATTTTCTTGCGCGATAATTTGTTGATCTTCAACCACCGGCATATTCAGGATATCCTCATAATCAGCAAAGTACTGACTCGTGTCATCTACATCCATATTGGTGCCGGCATTGATAATATCCGCCATTATGTCATCACTCAAGTTATCATCCGGAGCAGCCATTTGTATCTTCAAGATAACACATAGATAGAATTACTATGGTACATAACATAAGTACATGTGATAACACATATAGAATTACTAAATCCAATTAAATATAATAACACATAATATTTCATAAGGATAAACAATAATAAGGTATAGGCTTTGGAATCGAATCAAAAACACTTTCGATCCAAAAACATGGAAATAAGTACATGTATATATATACACATATAATGATACAATATATTTTCTCTCTCTCTCAACACATAGAAATAAGTGCATATGTCTATATCTCTAGATATGCATGTGATACACATAGAATGTCTCTCTAGATACAATTTTCTCTCTCTCTCAACACATGAAAATAAGTACATGTATATATACATATAGAAATAATTAAGTGCATATGTATACATATAAAATCTCTCTCTAGATATAATATATATAGAGAGATAGAATATATAATTACTAAATCCAATTAAATAAATCTAACATGAAATTAGATAAACTAGTAATAGATAATACATTTTAATCTAATATATATCAAAAACTATAATAAAAAACTATCTAAATAAAATACTAATTAAATTTTAATACATTTAATCTAATATATCAAAAACTACCTAAAAATAACTAAAAACTAACAATAATAAACTACTAATTAAAAATTAATACATTTTAATCTAACATACAGCCGAGACTTTGTAAAAAAAATCTAAAAAACATGGCCGATCGAGAGCATGCAGCAGATCAAGCAGAGTACTCGACGGAGGCCGTACGGTGGGCGCGTGGGAAGCGTCGGCGACGGAGGGTGTGGTCGGGTGCAGCGGCGGAGACGGGATGCGGCGTTGCGGGCCGGGAGAATGGCGCGGCCGGGCGGGGGTAGACGATGGCGGCGCGGCAGAGACGAGCTCGACAACGGCGGATGGCGCGGCCAGGCGGGGCTGAGCGACGGAGGCGAGATCGAAGATGAACAGAACAGACGTTCGATATATATAGGCCGGGACCCTTTAGTCCCGGCTGGGCTAGTAACACCAGCCGGGACTAAAGGACATTTAGTCCCGGCTGGTAAGACCAACCGGGACTAAAGGGTTGGACCTTTAGTCCCGGTTGACTAAATGTCCTTTAGTCCCGGCTGGTGTTACCAGCCGGGACTAAAGGTATTTTTGGGCGGGCACCGAAATTGCCGCCCACCCTTTAGTCCCGGTTCTTGATCTGGACCGGGACTGAAGGCCTGAAAATTTTGGCAACCCGCCAGCGTAATTGGAAAGGCCTGGGATTTTGATTTTGTTTAATACTAGGTTAATCAATTAATTCCATAGCAACTTCAATACTTTGTAATATTTATTTTAAAAATACTATTGATTAACTAATTATTTATTGTAAATAGGAAAATTTTGTAACCTAAAGTTTTTAATTTCTTTTCTGAATATAGAATATAAATGTTACTAATACTAAGTATTTTGTTAATGCAAAAATATATTTGTAACTTAAAATTAATAAAACTAATATTATTCGATAGGAAATTTATTATCACATTATTGTAACATCAATGTTTCAATTTTGTCTCGGTTTTTGACCAAAATTGACAGGAAATTTTTGTTGAACATATAAAAATAAAGAAAATGTTGTATTTTTTGTTTTACAACTTTTTCAAATGAAAAAATGGCCTATATAAGGATTGTAGATATTGATGAGCTTAACAAACTTGGTATTCAAAACTTTTCAATTTGAGACAATCTAGGGTTCCAAAAACTAGTTTGTAGGCGTCGAAATTTAAAAATCACAAATTTGAACCGTCCAAACTTTCTCAAATGGAAAGTTGACCAAAACAACAATTGTAGATCTTTTTGAGTTTAACAAACTTGGTATTCAAAACTTTTCAATTTGAAGTCATTTAGAGTTCATAATACTAGAGTCAAAGTGTTGTTTTTTCATTTGACCAAATTTGACTTGGTCAAACTTACTCAAATGAGACACTAAATGACCTCAGATGAAAAAACTCTGAATACCAAGTTTGATCATCTCAGCAAGATCTACAATTGTTACATAGCTCATTTTCCCATTTGAGAAATTTTTATCAAACACTAGTCACAACTTCTTGAATCTCATATAAACTTTCTAAAACTATGTCACACACTTATGAATTTTGAACTACATTTTGTTCAAGCTTTCTCAAATGAAAAAATGGTCTATATAAGGATTGTAGATATTGATGAGCTTAACAAACTTGGTATTCAAAACTTTTCAATTTGAGACAATCTAGGGTCCCGA